>NC_142673.1:10776112-11001112 GCF_964200805.1 Pocillopora damicornis
ACCTTGTCTTGAGAGAGGGAAATTGAGGAGCTGTAATATACTTATCATCAATTAGGGACCACAAAGAAAAATTTATTTATAGAGACTTTTGAAGGAGAGGGGTAAGACTTGTGACAAGCTGGCAGACATATACTAGATAAACTTTACTGCTAAATGGGTTACAATATAAAGTGCTCAGTATTTGGATCAGCTATGGCTCAACTTAAACTTTGCTTTAGCTTCAAGTTTAATCCTTTGTGGTTTCCTTTCTCTGTGTTTGTTTTTCAAGTTATGTTACACAAAAGAACACAAAAATGACAAGGAATACTTTTGAATATTAAGAGGCTGGAATAAGCAAGAAACCAAAACTGAATTTTAAACAGTACAAAGTTAATTTGATCTTCCAATGTTATTTAATTTTAACCATTAATAGAATTTGCTATTTAAATTTATCCCCTCCATTTTTCTGGATATTGTGAGCAAAAACAAACAATTATCACAAAATGCATGGTATACAATGGTTTGATTCACCAATGTGGGAAAGGCCTTTCACTGTCTATTCATAAAAAGGGAAATAATTAGTAAAATGTAAGACATTCTGCATCTTGAGTGTATACTTATTCATCCATGTGAAATTAAAGGATACTTGAAATAAATGTGAAAGATTTATAGGATTTTCAGACCCCTGATAACAATTTTTGATGTGCTGATTTGTTGTACTTAAAGGTTATGATTTTAGCAGAAATAGTGGAAGAAATTTCTGGACCTGGGATTTTGTTGCAAATGTCTGTTTAAGTCAGTTAAAAACTCTCCTGTTTCAAGATTACATGATTGCCACACCAGAACCTTTTGCATTCTATATTGTGCACCATGTTATGATTATGGTTTCAGTAATAAAAGGTGCTGACTCAAGAACTTTGCAAAATATCTCTACATACAAAGAAATAGATTGTGGTTATGTACTCCAAATAGCAGGTCACATCAGTCTTTTGTAAGGAAGTAGCAGAAGTTGCTATGGTGGTTTTGGTGGATGGAGAGAAACATCCACCAAAACCACTTTATCCTATGTGTTATGAGTTATGATAATCATTAAGAACGTTTGGTCGGTCAGCAATTGTGCACCATAAAAAATAATTAGCCAGAGCACTAACTGCTAATTATTGGTATAAATCTTTTGTCTCCCTGAACATCTAACAGTGGCTATAGCTAAAATTAAAAAAAATATATTGTTGATGGTTTTGGTCAAAGTTTTGGTGGATGTTCCCTAATGACATCCACCAAAACTACGTAACATCTGGGCACCTTTTAAATACGAGAAATATCTGCATAAAATTGCGTAAAATGTTTTATAATACTACAATCGAACAATAAATTAATACTTACCATTTCTTGAGTAAAAAGTTTTGACGCAATTTCCCAAACAAATAATACACTTAAGTCATCGGGATAAGTCGGCATGTTGTCGTAGCTTCGTAATTTTCACTTAGTATAACAAGTCATGAGTTGTCCATCATTCCATCTCAGTCCCTCTCGACCAAGGTGGTTTTGGTGGATGGAATCTAATGCTAACCTTATTATACTTACATTAAGTAGTTACCAAAAATCCAATATGGCGGAGGTAACGACAGTTGCGAGGCTATTGAGGGTTTCAAGCCTGAAAGCTTAGAATTGTTGCTCGGATCAGATAAATATTCTAATGGCTAGAAAAAATGTTTGACCAAACTCATTTTTCGGTACTGGAAATCTGGTTTGCTTTCGTTAGAGGAGATGTATCATCATCCAAGTAGAGCCGCCAAGACAGGACGAGTAGTTGCTAGGGATGTAAGTTTAGTTTATATCAATCGCAGACATGGTATGCTGAGCGATGATTAAGGAAATATTCCGTAATCCTGAGTTCTGTATGTTAACTGCAATATTTATTGTTCCGCTATTCATAACAGGGTGCAAATTTCGGCTTGCAATACAGTTTGCAAGCTCAAGCAACTCCAGTTATTGAAAGACCTCCCGGCAAGCAGGTGAGTAGAGATATCTCACACATTAGGAAGCTTTACTTCACGCATCTTGTTATTTTATTGTTAAGGTAAATTTGTGCCAATATGGAAGCATCTCTTATCATTAAAAAAAAATTATAGACACTGCGGTAAAATATCCTCAAAAGATCCAAATTGTACGATTATTTTATTTCACCTAAAGATCGCTAAAGTATCTCGTCATTGACCTGGTAAGAAAAAAAGTGCCTGTCATTTTATCAAGTGAACAAAAAATTTCATCGTTCAGATTTTTCATAGCCTGTTTTTCTTCATTTATCACTGCATCATGTTAATTGTGGTACGGTGATAAGTTGATTACAAATGAAAATAAGATTACCACATGTGATGGTCGTTTCACAATGCCTGAAAATCATAGGCAATCCCAGAGTGGAAGCAAAACCCTCACAGTCGTGAGTCTGGATCTTTAACAAGACCAGCATCAAATACAAGGATTGACAATGGAACAAAGTATCGGCACTCCATGTCACCTCCCCAAGATATGGAACGTCCTTCATCTATTTTGCGTAAGTAATTCAAATTTCCCCATCAAATTGTGCATTAACTATGAGAAACAATATACATAATAACAGCATGTCAAATGGCATGTTTATTTACTGTTGTTTGAAAGACATATCAAGAGAAGTCTCCAAATTGGGTTGCTTTGGTTGGAGCTCTGGCAGGGTTAGAGGGCCTTCCTCCAGGCATGATCATAAATGGATACTGTCAACCAACTACAGTAGTGATTTGACAAGAAGATGATGTTTCCCTGTCAAATTCATGACCTAGATCATCCAACAGAACATGGTGGCTGAATACATTGACTTAAAGAATGCAGTTACATGTGCATAAGCACAGGCAACCCAAAACTAACAGCATATGCTATTATTATATATACCGTAATTTCCGGTCGTTTACCCGCACAGCCGATTACCCACACCGGCCGATTATTGCATAAGGCGGAAGAAAAAGTCAACAGATTACCCGCACTGGTGGATAACCCGCACGTTATGTTATTCAACTTTTTGGTGGCGAAAACATCAAGAAGAACATCAGAAGTTGTCTGATCCAACTTTTGAAAACTTGAAAGCGTCTTTGTCAAGTTTAAAGGTCAAAGAAATTCAGATGCGTGCACAATTCTGTGTCAATATTAGCATGTACTTTATTGATAAGATTATACAGTAAAAACACTAGCGGACCATGCCCAAATCTCAACGTTTCATACTTGACAGAATGCGAATTTGTGGTCACATTTTGTGCAAGCGATCATTCGGCACCATATTGATTTGTTGAAAAAAAGCTGGGTGAGTATTAGAACTTGAATTATAAAGTACTGTTGGTGATTTCTGAAAAAAATCGATATCTCCGGTTCTATTGGGCCTAACAAGTCCCTTAAAACGGGAAAATTCTCTTTAGCTCAAGCTAGTGTTAAATGGAAATTTGTTACTGATGCGCCAGATATCTTTGGATTATTTTTGTCACCATCAAGGTTTTGTTTTCATGCGTGCTGATAGCGCAACTAATTATGTGTGAAATAAACTCGAGTCAGCATCATGTTTTCGTGCCGCTTTGCGGCACTCTTAATACAATAAAATTCATTTGAGAGGTGGAAACGCATGTTGGTGATAATTTTTTTCAATTCAACTACCACTAGATTTTAAAATTGTCACATAACCCGCACCTCCCTATTACCCAGGGTGGCGTGTGTTTAATGCAAAATCAACAGATTACCCGCGGGTTAACGACCAGAAATTACGGTAGGTATTTATAACGGCTATGTATGGCCATAATGTTTGCAACATTCTTCTGCAGTTCCAAGGTTACAGCAATTATACTAAAAGGGAGACTCAATACTTGATTGGTATAATTTAGCAAGATTGTATGGCAATACTGGTCCTTACATGCAGATGATTTGTGCTCTGAAAACCAATTGTATTAGTCATGTGGCCTAACTCCATTTGGATGGTGTTTCCTTTTATACTTATTCATAAATAAACTTTTTTTTTCCAGAGTATTCCCATTCAAGTGTTGATCCAGTGCAAGACACAAAACAGCATTATGCCACAACATCTTTCAGAGAACTTCATAAAGTACAGCGTCAGGTGTTGCAGCCAGCACCAGCCTATGTTGCAGACCATTCAACTGCCACAACAGGAGCAATGGCCATAAGTCAAAGTAAAGTGACCCAGGAAGGTACATATGATGATAGTCTACAAGGACGACAAACATTTAGTGCAGGATCACAGTCTCAATCCAGAAATAAAACACAAGTGTTTTTACCAGGTGAGAATTGTAAATATGCAAACAAAGTACATATTTATTAAAATGTCTGTCTAATTAAAGTGCACTAGATAGGTGTCTTACATTATCACCAGAAACTATTTAGCTACAGGGATGGAAATGAATGTGTGGAAATGAATGCAATTGATGTAATACACTTAGGACCTAAGAATTTGCATTTATATATAAAGCATATATTTAACTTATTCTGAGAGTTCTTTTTGGTTAAGAGTAAGTGTGTAACGGTTGTGAATAAATGGTTTTAACTTGACCGCGGTGTACTACAGTGACCATCACTCTTGAGAGCATCTCCTAATGAGAATGTGATTTTGTACTAGACAAGAGGTTATTCACCATCAAATTAAGAAAAGGAGGATTTAAGACTCAATGTCAAAGCAAAGTATGGGAACACATTTTACTTTCTCTGTAATACTGATCAAGCTTGCTGAACTAAAAAAGGATGAAGGCCTATTTTTTTTTTTGGAGTGTTTATTTAAAATTTTGAAAGTATAAGGAATGTAAAAATTGTATCTGCATTGTAACATTTATTATACCAGATTCTTTTCCATTTAGGGGACAGGGTTATATTTGCTGAGTCACCTTCATTTCCTGGTGTACCTATTGTTTACCGCCTTCCTGAGGAAAGGCAGGCAAATCCTGACAGGCTCAACCTTGACAGGTACAGTTTAGTATGTGATCATTAGATTGTGATAAATCAACTTCCCTGGGCACTCATACTTCTTGATTCACACAAGCTATTAGCCTTTGGAAACCCCTTATTACTACAGAAAACTTTTTTAAGTCAGCAAGAATAACTGCGAACTGTGTGTTGGAATGTCTAATAGGGAATGCAGTATTTGCAAGATAGTCTACAATATATAACTTTATTTAAACCTCAAAATAGTATTTCCTGGATTAAAAATATATATGTATTTTTCACAATTTTCCTGCTAGGATGAGGTTGACTACTTGCCCAATTCTGGAAGGTGAAGACTACCTGAGACTTCTTAACTTTCAACACAATCTAATTAGTAGAGTCTCTCATCTAGAAAACCTTAAGAGACTGATCTTCTTGGATTTCTATGATAATCAGATCGAAGAAATTTCAGGTCTCTCTGCTCTACGATCACTCAGGGTACTCATGCTGGGCAAAAACAGGTTGGTAAATATAGGAACATGTACAGTCGTGATGATATTGCAAAGGGAAACTACTTGAAAGTTGCACCCTTTAGTGACTACATAAAAAAAAGTCTGGCACACAGGTCATGAAATCTGGTATATGTACCTTTAAAAGGTACCTTTTGAATGGCTGATAACTATATATTTCCAACCACTTTTCCAATAACAGTAAATCAGGTGGTAGTATTTCCAGTAAAAGCTTGTGATAAAGATTTTCTAACTTAGCTTGACAATCATGACAAGTAAATAGCAAATTATATATTTCCAGAGACCCTTGACTTTTCAATTATTTTAAACAACAGGATAAGGAATATCAGTAATTTGGATTCTCTCACAAAGCTTGATGTTTTGGATCTGCATGGCAACAAAGTAGGTGTAATGCTAGTAATGCATGTATGTAATGGCAACTGTGGAGACTTTTACCATGGAACTTAAAGTGGAGTCATTGAACCACATTGAATATAACAGAATTCTTTTGAAGTTTTTTCTTCCATTAGTATTTATGATTAGAAATTAAGATTGATAATTCATTTACAGTTGTACTGCACCTAAAGTATTGCAATATTGGTTGAAAACTGTGGAATGAATAAAACATACAAAAAAGCACATAACGAAAACAACGACAAAAAAACACAAATGCTGGAAAACCAAAAGGGAGTTTTTGAAATTAGTGAAGTTAAGTCTCCTTACAAGTCTGGCAGTGTATAGTTGTGGAACCAAATTCAAGAATATAACACAGTCTGGAGGATTGTATACTGTAGGTTCTAAAGTAGACCTTGAAATCTGAAAATTACTTTTCACAACTTTGATGTCATCAAAGAGCTATTTGTAATCCTAAAACCCCACTTGTTTGTTGTAAATCTGTGAATTACTATTAAAGGGCTACTGCTAAGCCAGTTTGAAGGTCAAAGTTAATTAGTGACTCCAGGCTGTACACACATTTGAAGTCTTAACTATTGCTCTACTCAATTTATATGCTTACAGAACAAGAACTTCATCAATTTTTTATTTTAAATTTATTTTTCATGAACTTGCAGATAGTAAAGATTGAGAATCTTAGTCATCTGACTGAACTGCGGGTTCTTAACTTGGCTGGAAATGAAATTGTTCATGTGAGTAGTGTTAGTGGAATGAGAGCTCTGGCTGAACTTAACTTGAGGAGGAACAAAATCTGCACTGTGGTGAGCATACTTACACCCACAATTTTTTGTGTGGTCTGTCAATGAAGGTTTCACTGTAAATTAAATTCCAATGTTTTTATAGTGTTTTTTTTCTCCCATGATTTTAAAGAACACATATCTTGGCCTTGATGCATGGCTCCGTCTGATCTTTGATAAATATGATACAAAGGAAAAACAGGTTTTTCTTCTGCTTTTTTAAACACCGAGTAAAAATTCATCACTTTGTTTCACTGATTTCTAGGAAGACGTAGATTTGCTGCCAAATCTTCAGAGATTATTTCTCAGTTTTAATTGCATCACAAGGTATGAACACTTGCATCACATGATCACTGGGCAAAATATGAGCATTTTAGGAGGTGGCTGCTTTTGGATCAAACAGTGTAACAATAAAAAAAAAACACTCAGTTGTTATAGCATGACTCAGTTTTTTTTACTCAGTGTAAAATTTCTTGTTGTTCCAGTGGCCTTGTTAATGCATAATTATTATTATTATTATTATTATTATTATTATTATTATTATTATTATTCAGCTTTGATGACATTCAGTGTTTGGAAAACTCCACGTCTTTGAATGAGTTATCCCTGGATGGAAATCCCTTTGCAACTCACTCTAACTACAAGCAGAGTGTTCTTAGAAATCTGTCAAGCTTGCGGCAGTTGGACATGAAGAGAATATCAGTAAGAGTTGTGTTTATATCTTGTTGTTCAGATACAGTTCTTTGCCATGGATGCCGGTGTACATGTAACTTACAGACAAAAAATGAAAGCGATATTCTGGATTAGTATACACGACACACGCCGATTAGTTTTGTTTAAAAGTGATTAGAAAGTACTCTTCAGCTCTTCAACTCCGAGCAGCTGAAGAGACAAAATCGCACGTCGAGAGTTAAGATTTCGACCATTTTGCGGAATATTGGTACAAACAAACTGCATTTCTGGTTTCTATGCGGTATATACTAAAAAGTTAATCACTTCAGTGTCGGTGAAAGTAGAAGATATTTACCTCCACATCCGCAAATAATAGTTAAGTATAAAAAAATATATCATATATGTGTTTAGTAGACTGGTTAGTTGCAGTGAAAGCCAATAACTAATGCTTTTGACCAGTAACATATTCATGATACTTGGCTGAGAGTAACATACTTGAACTGCGTCGGATAACTCCACTTACAAGAGGGATGATCCAGAAGGTATAAGAACATACGACGAAATAATTAACAAATGTGGTTTTGTTTCACTCAGGAAGAGGAAAAGAGAATTGCCTCAGTTATGGCAAGAAAAGAAGAAGAGAAAAAGAAGGAAATCAGTAAATTAGCTGTACTGAAGGCAAGTTACCTGTTAACTACCGGCGCGCAATACATTTTTTACGTTTGTATTTATGTTTGTGTTGTCTCCTTTCAGGAAAAGCGTCGTATTGCTATCAACAATGCACAGCGACAGTGGGAGGTATCCCGCACCAGGGAAATGTAAGTACCGCAGGCTACCCACTGAAAATTTGTATTCTTGAAATGGTACATTGTACGTGTGATCTAACTCTGGGAGAAAGTTCGTCCGATATGCCTTTTTCTCGGGACAAACTGAATGTCGATCAGATTGGTTGGCTTGATATTTCAAGCGTTAAACGCTAGGTGAATAACTAACTCAGACTTCAAATATTTAGTGGTAGGAACGGCCATGATGCAGTCTGTGTGGTGCTATGTTCAACAGCATATTGAGGATAGCATGATTTCACGACTTTATTTGTATTTCGAAAATCTGGGTTTGAAATAATTAAAAATGGTGATATTTGGAAGTTTTCAGTCAACGAAATACTTTAAGCTTACAATAAAATAGAAACGAAATTACCAGTAACAAGATGACAAGGACTGTTTGACAGGGTTCAGCTTTGTGCAGCTACTTATTGAATTTTAAAGGATAAGCCATGATTATTTTGGATACCATCTCCATAAACACAAAACATGTGATGAACAAAATTCTGTTTTTATTTTAATAATAGTAAGCCAGACTCTTTGCCCTCAAGGGATAACTTAGAAATTTTGCCTCAGACCTCTCACAATGAGCTGCCTGATTCCTCAGAGTAAGTAAAGTTACAGCTTTTGTTAACGCATATGTTTGAGTGGCGCAGAATCGTGATTGCCGCATACTTTATTTTCTTCGGATTGGGTCGTGATCCTGATAACATCTTGAAGGAATCTCATGTATTTGGTGGTGAACACGAACTGCAATTATTTTTTAAGTTTTCATGGCTAATGTTATCACTCAATGCCTTCCTTATAGCCCAGGAGCAGGAAAAAGCATAAGACAAAGTTGGTTGAGTAATGGGAGATCGAAATTTCTGTCCACTCTATCCTTTTTTAAAAGATATGCTACATTGCAACGCTTTCGAGTAATTCATGTATACCATGGAATACCGCACGGGTCATTATAGGCGAGTTTATGGCGGAGAAACGTGAGGCAGTGTTGATCAAGAAAATACCATTGACAAATGTGATATTCAAAGAGAGTTCTTCTGTATTGACACAATAACAAAATATTTTATGCTTTATCCAGGCCCAGAGATGCTGTCCCCTCCCCTCTGAGTATATGCCACTTAGCCGAGCTGGATAGTGACACTTTGTTCTTGTATGGCCCAGGCTCCCTAGACGCGCTGGATCGTCACTGGGGCAGCCAGGCCGTACAAGCTGTCAGTGCGATCTCCTTTAAATTCATCGATTTTGACAACATCGTTCCTCAGCTGTACAAGATCAGGGCCCGCTTTCCTTCCCTGGTGGTTAGTACTTCAAGGAAAGATTAAACGGATCCATATAATATTAAATTTGCTAGTGGAATGGTAGACTTCAAAGTCAGGAATCGAAATAGTCCAGAGCTTCTTGAAGTTGTTGTATTTAACTTTTATATGATGTAGCATAAACAAACTGCCCTCTTCTACACTTAGCAGTGCTTGTAGTTGTCTTCACCAATTTGTTCAGTCGTTGCTTGGCAAATGATGTAAGTTTCTTTGAAAATACGACCACAGAAGACCGACATTGCTTTGTAGTGGAATCGTGCGGGACATGAGGAAAAGAAAAGCATTAGACAATCAACATTTTTTAGGTGTTTACACTAATCATCGGAGGACTTTGCAAGACATGGAGCAAGATTTGTTACCATCTTTTTTAAATCTTTTGTAAGTCGTGGAGATTTGTTCGAAAACGCGTGACGCCTGTTGGAATAAAACCTCTACGAGTGGTTTACCTTTTAGGAGTGCTACACTCTGCAGGAATTTGTAGAACTTTTGTCGTCGTAACAAAATAATGAACGTTTGCACACTACATGATGTAGGAGTATCTCACGAGACAGAGCCAAGTCTCTACCCAACTGGCTATTTCTTACTTTCGTCTTTGCAGGGTCTTATTTTTACAGAAACTAACATTAAAAGTCTGCAGCAAATCAATTGTTTATCCTTGTTAAGAAGACTTGAACACATCTCCATCAGTACTGAGGGAAATCCTATAACATCCTTCACTCTGTGGAAACCTTATGTGTTGTTCCGTTTGGCACACTTCTCTCTTAGAAAGATCAATGATATTGAGGTTAGTGGATTCTCGCTTATTCTTTGTGAGCCTTTGACCCCTATGAGTGATGTTATGAGTAATTTTTGTAAACATAAGCTTCTAGAAATCTCCAGACTGCTGAGTCATGCTGACTTGCATACTGTAGAACTTTCTAGAACATTTCATCAAGTTACGCATTTATTATGTAATATTAATAAAACAGTTTTTATGTAAGCTTCTGGAATGTTTCAGAACACTTTGTGAATATATGTAAAGACTCACTTATGTAGTAGTAGAGTTAGTGGTTGTTGTCGGAGCGATGACTCTTTTGAAAGCTATACCGAGAGAGAGTTACTGCGGAAGATTGCTCATTTTAAGGAACTTTGGAGGCAGCAGTGAGATTGTGTCAGTGGTGAGAAAGGATATAGACTTTAGTGGGGTTAATTAAGTTTATTAGCGATGAGTATTGTACTGCTTTCAGAAGTCGCTCCTCGTTGCGAACATTGATCGCTCTTTAATAAAGTAGTTGAGTCTGTGGGATTGTAGTGTTTTTCTGTCGGTTAGATTATACCGTAACAGTTATTGGCAGGTAATTCTCCTCACACTATCAACCCTGAATCACACATTAAGGTTACGAGAATAAAGGAAATGATCACCAAGAAAGAATCTCTCGATTGATAAACAAATTCTCCATGTCAGCACTTAAGGAACGTAGAGAGAAAAATATGGAGAATATGCATTCTGATGTTAGGGTGTAAAGGGTCAATGCTGAAGTGATGATGTAAAATTAGTTTTAATAGAAAGTTTCGGCCAAGCTGAAGGCCGACTCTGATCAACTCTGATTTACTTCGATCGATTCTAATTGATTGACGTCGAACTCAACAGTACACGCTTTATACACACTATCTTTGGACATGAGTGGGCATGTGGGCCAACTGACCTTGGAAGAATAAACGTCTATCATAACACTAACCCAAACACTTTTCCTAGAATCTCACAAGTGAACAACAACGTACCTAACGCTTAATGTACTTAAAACCAAAATGAGAACTTAAGGTTAGGACACAAACTAAGCATGTCCATTTATGGAAATAAAAGAAGACAGTTAAAATCAGGAATCTTGTCATGATCGTTATAGCTTAAATCCAAATAACTTCGGACTTAGAATTCAAATCCTAACTAACTGTTCGATGTAGACAAACTATTTTAATACTTTACATCAAGTGAATCAATGAAAACCATCAGGTAATACTGTACGATAAGAGCAGTGGTTGATAAGGTTGGGAAAACACACTCCGCTTCAGCAAGTTGAAATTTGATATGATTCTTGATTCGAGCTCGCCTTTGTGGAAAAGAGAAATAAAAGACTGTTTGGAGCCCATTCACTAGTCTGAGGCTTTTGGACACGCGTGTGAACTTTTTCTGTGATTCAAGTTCTTTCTGGTGGGTACGATACAAACGAATCGTGACATATGTACTCTTTTGTCTTGTTATCAAATTTTACTCGCTCCTGGCCAGGTGACAGCTGAAGATAATGTCAATGCCGAGAAACTGTTTGGGACCTTGGCTCATATTACTACATCACAGTTGCCTCAATCCAGGCTTCTTACCATGCTAGGAGATTCAAGGTCAGTTTTTTTTTAAATACTCTTTTCAATTCGGTTGCTTTTGAACCTTTGCTGACAGTAAGAATTCCGATTGCATATTTGTTGGCGGTTAATGTTGATATGCGCTCTAATATTTTCCTGGGAGAAAGGAAGGCCTCCCACAGTGAAACGCTCCCTTAATTCTGGCACGGTTTTCTAACAGCTAAGTTACGCTAATGCTATATGAAAAAGTGCTTTTTGGATCATGATATGTTTACAGTTTGCATGGTTTGAGGTGCGATCATGCAATGTCCAAGATTTGGACTACCTATTACATATACTTTTACAGTTACATGGCAAAGTGGAAATCTTTATAAAATATAGTATATATTCTCAGAGGAAACCCCCAGATTTCATGAAAAAGCCTGGCGTTCACTTCTTTAGTTCACCTTCAGTTTGCACATCCCTATCTGTCCTTTACTCGGTTATGACCAGTTTTGCTGAAAATTTCACTAGTCACGCTAAATTGTAGTCTCTCTTGCAGCCGCTCTATGGGATGTCCCAAAACTCAGCGCTTTCGGTGGAGCGCGTAGTCAGCCTTTTTTCACCCTCAGAATTTTGACATTGTTCAGAAACGCATCAATCAGTTCTCAAGTTAGGCTCGATTTCCCGCCGCTGTTCGGGAATATGAGCCCGCGCTCCTCCTCTCGAACCCACTTCTTCTCGGGGAGGAGGGAAGACCGAACACGAGAGATCGGCGGAAATCGAGCCTATGCATAATTCCGCTATTTTCGGCTGTTTGCGTGACAAAAAAATTGGAAGAAAGCTGTTGAAAAAAGTGTGAAAAAGGTACCAGCACATGACTACCATGGAAAATAGGGTTGCATTTTTGGTGTCATACCTGTGTGAATAATTTCATAATTTTCTTTCGTTCCATTTTCGCTCTTCATTCACTATTTATTTCATTTACTTCAGTAATTTGATTATTACAGGCGGAAGCAAGTGCTTGATGCAGATAAAAAGAAAACTGAAGGAAAACACGAACGGTAATTAAAGTTACATCAATAATTTGTGGATGATGAGACTAAGCATCTCAAAACACTACGTTTTATCGTCTTTTTTGTATCACACAGGGCGCCTTCGAACGAATCTGTCAGCCGGGCAGGACTGCAGTACTGGCCAGCTGATTCACAGAAGACTCATAGCCAGGTACATGTAAATACAAATTTTAAGTAAACTTCATATATCGTCGACTATAATTCTCAGAGTAAGCGCTTTCCCGCCTAACAAATCAAGCTTCTTTGCAATTGGCGCCTCCTCCATTTCTTGTTTTAATGCTGAGTAAGGATGTGAGGGATAAAAAACAAAAAGATCTGTTCAATCATACGCGTGGGCGCTTATTCGAGGACTTGGTATAGAACTTAAAGTAATAAGCTACATCATACAAGCATTTTGATTTGTTGTTACTCACGGTCTATTTGAGAACAGACGCCTGTACAAAAAACCAACAAAAAAAAAAAAATGCCGGTACTATTCAGCTTACCATGCATAAAAGAGGTCGTGTACGAAAAATGTTGCAATGCGCCTGATCAGTAGTGGATCACAATAGACGTCACATTGTCGTTATTTATCTTTTGTGGTTTTGAAATAGGTTAGCTTTACGATCTTTATTTTTACTGAAACAGAGTATGGAGTAAGAAGATCTTTATACATTTTTCTGGTAGTTGAACTGTAATTGTCAAACCTCCCTTGAGTCAGTCGCCTGAGGGTCTCGTCGACTCCAGCTCTCGTCGAAAGTTCCTTTAAGGGCAGTTCTTGTACATTTATTTGCGCACCTTATATCGTTAAACATGCTTCCTTTGTGGTTACCCTTAACATGTTTCATCTTGTTTAAACGTACTCGACTAGAAATTCCACTTAATTGAATAAATAGTTCACCCAGCGATGAAAGCTGTTTCTTAACACGAGGTGACATTTCTAAATATTTCTTGTTTCGTTTGGCAGGAAGCAGAGGAAAGGCGCTCATTTGCTGTGAATTATATGAAAGAGATAGCCCACACGGCCATACTTACTGACCGAAAGAAAAAGAAACTGAATGAGATATTGCCAGGGTTGTTAAGTAACATGGTTGAAAGAGCTCTCACAGGCTTAAATGATTTAGACAACTTTATGAAGAACGGCTTTGAGGAAGTGAAAAGCAAGTGACGTTGAGGAAGAAAAGTGTAAGAAAAGTAATATTCATCACCTAACGAGCCCTGTCTGCGGTACTAACTCTGATATGGCAAAATGAGACTTTGGGAGTCTGCAACGCCCTGGACGTTCACAGCTCTGGGACTGGAGAAAGACAGAGCACAGCGGTGAAGTTTTAAAATTATATCTAAAGCAACAGTCATTCTAGCAAAATAAAAAATCTGCGATTGGTTATAATATGCGAGCGTCTTTTTTTTTTTTTTTTCCACTGGTGCATTTCTTAGCACAACTTGCTATTAGACGTTTTACTCGTTCACTCCACTTATTATTTCAGAACACTTAGCAGATTTATCTGAATGTTTAAATTTGTATATAATATATACTTGGGAGAAAGTTTCTCACGAATTTCCTCAAAGAATAGCGTATGAGAAAATTTTGTTCGTCTAAACGTACCACTGAGGGACTGTTTCTTCACTCTGTATGGTGTCTGGTGAGATATGTGGCAGACTCTCCGAATCCTGTGCCAGGTTTAGAACATTTTTGGAACCGCGTATGGTGTGAACATTACAACTGACAGTTATTGATGAGTCACAGAATCACACGTGACAGCTTGTTCATCTTGGAAACTTTTCGTTATTTTTTTCAAAGTTTTACGATTGCATTCTGGATGTTTTTCTCATTCTTAGTCAACCTCGATCATTTTTGGAATTTATGTACCACGGCAAATTATTACTTTAAGGGTTTTTGTGACAAAAATTCAAGCTTCTTCGATTACAAAACGATAGCGCAAAAAATTGCTCTTTACTTTGTCACAATTCAGACGACTTAATATTTTAATCAAGCAAGTCAATCTAATGAGATTAGCTAAGATTACGAGACCTTTTAAAGATATATCTTCCTGTGTAGGATCTTCAAATATTTTATCGAATTACTAGTAATATGATAACATATTTAGGAGCCAGCTTGTAACCCTGATTAGTTTTACTAACACGTCACCGACCAATATTTTGAGTTTGTCACCTACTTTAATATTGATAACAACGCTAAAAATTCACTTATGATTTCACCCTTGAGGAACTTGTGAAAAATTGTTGCATTATGTTTGTTCTGTGCAAAAGTTAACGCGGTTCATGTATTGCTTCAAGGAGTTGCTGGTCAGCTACTCACATTGTCTTCATAATTTTTCGACACTTTCGTAAGCTATCAAAATAGTAAGGAGACCTTAAGAAGGAAAGAATGAAACATAATTCGTCGAAAGTAGATAACTGATGTAGTCAACTATATAACATTAAGGTTCAGAGGATAAAAAAGACCAGCAAAAAGATGAAAAAGATGTCAGGAAAATTCCGTTGAAAGGTTATCTAGTCCAAACCAAGCCAGGATGTGGATTAAGAGTACTTATCTTACTTATCATTGCTTATCTATGCCTGAGCTGCTTTCGTGCAATCGAGAACATCGAGAAGATCTTCTGATGTTGATAAGGGTATGTCTCGTCAACCAAATTGATGTAACTCAATAAGCGCATTTCCTCTGTGGTTAGGTCATGCTTTTAGTATGTGCTCTCGATTCTTGACCTGCATTCTCTGGATGCAGTTCAAATTCTGTATTTGACAAGCTGGACTCTTGGCTGCAAAAACCAAACCTCTCGAGTTTTGAACCGTATTCAGTGGTTTTAGATATGAGATAATTGTAATCAATTATGAAGGAAAATTGTGTCTGGTAGTACATTGAATAAAAATTAAGAAACGAAAGCTCGGTATCAATGCACTGCACAGTGTACGCAAACTGACAAATATGAACAGTACTTTGTGGAAGACAACCTTGTCCTTTAACTGAGGATCCTACAATCCAATATACGACAGATCAGTCGGAAAAGTTTTCTTAAAATCTTAGATGAGAGGGTTATTTCAACATTTTTATAAAAAAATATCCAGAATGCTATAAAACGATTTGAGAATGGGAAAGTCGGCAAAAAGGGATGAACATATTGTTGCTAGGCTAATTATATTCTTTTTTTTTTTGCGGAGAAATAACAGTAAAATTAGAGACAAAATTTAAGATTGTTTTAACGTTTTGAGAAAGTTAGTAAGGAAACTAAAATTGTTTGCAATTCGCTGCTAACTCTATGACTTCAAATAACTTTGAAATAAAGGAGCCCTAAGCAGCTCTCTAGATTCATTCTCTACACATCTCTATATTTTGGAAACACGAGAGTCCCGAGGAAAAAAAAACATTTTATGACAAGAAGAGACTAACCAATCAAAACTAACAGCCAATGGCATAAAACTGACTAATTGATGTCAAGAACTAGACTCATGATATTCGATTGCTGACAAACATCTCTTGACCTGACTTTGGTGATGGCTTCCGCTCGCGTTGTCAAAATGTCACTCACCGTCACCGAGAACAATACTTTTAAGGAACATCACTTGTATCATTAGGATCAAGCTGATCTCTAACATGTGACTACACTCTAAATTCACATTTTAAAAAGTGCCCGAATGAGGACAGTTGACCAATATTGCAGCAGCTTCTCCGTTAGTACATTGCCTGTGCAGTTAGGCCGTCCATCAACCCGCACGCACATACCATACACAATCACATCACACTCACTCAGGTTATTTACGGACGTGCCTTTATTCCCTGGAATCAGTTTTTCCAATTTTTTCGCTGCCTCATGAAATATCCTTTTTCAGTGTCCTTTTCAGGCTCTTGACGAAAGGAGACGAACGAAAAACAGCACGAGTGTGACTAGTTTGTTACCTTCACTCGCCCCGTCTTTATCACACGTTTCTGTCGCAAAAGGAGTGGTTGGAGAAAGCTAAGATTGCAGAAAGAAGAAGCATAACACATGAAAACGTAACTGGGTGGCTTCGTTAAACTACACGTGTTTACTCTCAAGGTCTCTTTCCCTACTTCCATCTTTTTTTTCTTGAAATACAGTAGATTATGGCTATTTTCAAAACGAGCTATGATATCGAAAGCAAGAGGAATCTATTGAAAATGTGAAATGATTGAAGCGATGGTGCCCATTTAATACCCTTAGCATATTTTTGAGATTGAATGCTTCCTTTACAATACTATGGAAGATGATGGCTCTGTTATGGATAATGCTTTCAACAGATGTTCTTTTGGTTCGTGAGAGACCTGTTCGAGTATCATCAGCAGTCTATAGCTCTGGTTGAGGAAGGAAAGTTGGGAAAATATTATAGCCTGCGAGTAGGCCATCACATATTGATGTTGCACCCAGGCCCCCCGAGTCCTCCATCTTTCCTCGCCTCACTCACTTTTACGCTTTGCGTCGGGAAGTAGGGAGTTGCTTGTCCTTCAAGTGCCCTAGTCAAACGAAGAAACAAGTCAAGAAAAAGATCAAGAGTAGAAAAAGGAGGTTCAACCAAATTGGGTCAAAGAAGAAAGGCCGATTGACAATTGTATACTATGGTTTGCTTTGCTTGGATCGCAAGAGAATCTCCGAGGTGTCCTGGACAATACACTTACACGTCTTTCGTCAAAGATAATCTTAATCGATAAATCACAGAATATTCATACATGACCAACTAGGCAATAAATGTCAATATTTCCTCTCGAGCACCACTCGGTTATACCTAAGTCAGGATTCTTTAAATTATCAAACGGAAGGTGTTCCTTTTGAATTGGCTGTTACGACATTCATTCAGTTGAAACGCTGACAAGACTCGGAAACAGGAAATATTTGGTCGTACACACCTTGCTACACCCAAAATCGAGGATCCTGGAGGAGGGACAGATTTTTTGAGAGTAGTTTTATGGCGCGAGACATGATATCAAAGCAGGGCACTTAGAGTGATCATTTATGGTCGGGCTAAAACTCTTATTTTTTCCCGGATTTCCGTCCACATGTGCAAGGTAGAAAAGTGTATCAAGAATTAACAGACAAATTTAGAAGGAGTTTTAAGACGTTGCACGAATACAAGTTTCGGCGCAACAGTCGTAAGGGTTAGCTAATCGCCTTTTTTTCTCGTCGTGCTCCCTGGAGCGCCAAAATCCGTCGAAGTCTGTAATTTGTGACAAGGACTGTCAGCCGTGGGATAATATGGGATTGATTTGACCTACGACACGACAATAATGTTAAATACGACGGATTAAAAACAACAATAATTATATCATCACGAACCTAGCAAATATTCAACTTAGATCGCTAACGTGGTTCAGTAAAAAGCAGAGAGAAATTAAAAAGAGATCTTTGAGGAGTAAAAATAGCTGAACACTTTTCTTTAGCTCCCTACTGACAATCGAGCAAACAAGGTGGGGAACATTGGTTTGTAGAAAGGGGGAATCGTATTACAAAACGTCTTGGGCGGAATCTCCTTGTCACTACCGCAAATGCTAAGAATTTGATTTCCAACGGATCATATCACTGGAAGCAGCTGAAAGCGAGTTTTGTTTGGAGATGAGCAATGGCATTGCTGAACTGTCCTAAAACAAGATCGAAACTCCAAACTTTTTACCGCGTTTCACTTTGATTTTGCGGTGGAATTCAACAGGAAATCGAACTGACGACTCCCGAGACGAAATTTCGTAACTCGGTTTAAATAACGTGGCAGAACACCGTGGACAGTTTCGCATTTGTGCGACAGTGCTGACTTTTCGCATAATATGAGGCAGTATTTGAGGATAAGCTCCATTGCATACAGGTAAGGAAGCATTCCTACAATACAATACAATACAAAGACTTTATTTAAACACGATAATTGTTAAAGCGACTACACGCTTGACAAGTATCTGGTTTGTTATGATCACTATTAATGCGAACACCAACATCGATCGAGCGTCTTGGTTGTAATCGCTGATGAAAGTGGTGTGAGACTAATTAAGACGAATTCTCTTCTTTGCTTCGTTTCTTTAGATCTCAGACATGTGTTCTTATCTTTGCCGTCGTCTTCAGTTGCGTTATACGCTCAGGACAACAGGAGGTCAGCTTGAATTTTGCATGCGATTGTTGCATATACAGTGCATGATTATTGTCTTTTTAAATTACCAACGTGAAGTACGAGGAGCCATGTTTTGATACGACAAGCGCCTGTAACCCATGTTGACTCTTTTTGACATGAACGGATGACTGGTTTCGTGACATTTGAAGTGTTCTTCGTCTTAAGTGTTCTGCGTATGATTTTCAAATGTAGTGGATAAGTGCTATGAGAAAGAAAACATGAAAATAATATTTAAAAACCTCTACTTAGGGCAAGGTCGTAAGCCGCTGAGAAGGTAATAAAACATATGCTAGAATTTCTTAAGCTTAAACATTTTTCGCGTTGATGTGGGGAGAACCAGAAATTTATCTCTGTTTGTTTTGCTGTAACCAGAAGATTAAGACGATAGGTGCTTTAAAGCGAAGTTAATAGAGTTAAAAATTTAACGTCATTTGTCATTTCGCCCTGCAACAATAATGGTCTCACTGATGAGGTGGAATGGAGTTTGAGATTTTAGTTTTTCCAACATACACAGAGGCCATATTACAAGACATGAAAATTTTTATTGAATTTTGTTTTTGTCGGATAAATTGGCGCACTTTTTTGAAAAAAATTCTATCATTCAAAGTTCATCAGAGGTGGGGGCTGCTAACGTGGCACACTTGTTTATTGAGACTATCAAATGCTTACAAGTACTCAAGTTTGGTCATATCCAATTTGAGCACAATTGTTGCAAATTAGAAATAACCAGAAATCGAAAATCTTAAATCAGTGAGCAATGTTACAATCTTTCCGAAAATTCCGGTGAAGCGCTGGTTTTTTGTTGTGAGATTACGACAAATTGTATGTTTAATCACACTTGTAAAGAAAGTCAACCGACGATTTAGAAGTGTGCTTTTACGTGTCGAGACACGGGCACTCTGTGTAATTTAAATTAGATGTGCAATAATTTTCAATTGATTTTTTTTACGCCAGTTTGCGCAACATTTCTTGGGAAACTTATGTTTAACGATTCTCTACCTAAGTTATTGCAATCTAAGTTTTAAAGAAAACGTATTTTAAAAATTCCCAGCGTTATAATATTGATACTCTGGTGTATGTGGCATGATCGCAACATATGTCCAACCATATGCTCGTACCCTCTCCAAAATACATTGCGAGAACTTTGTCTTTTTTCGGCGAGATCTTGGTCGTTATCTAGATCTTTCTTAAATGCTGGCGCCTATTTCAGTTAATTAACATGATACTTTAGTAGCTTTATCCTTATCAAGAAGCCCTTTCTGTACATTAACCATGAAATGTCTGGATAAGATTGATTTGACGAAAAACGTTTCATAACTTAATTCCCTGAGTAATTAATAACTGCCGCTCACCCACTCAACACAGTTTTTGATAGGCAGCCAAACTTCATAAGTGGATGGTAAATGTTTCTGATGTAGTTTTTATTTTGATACTTGATATGGACTTAATGTCGCATATGGCAGTCTGCTTCATTCTTTTTAAGCTTGGTAGGAGCACGCTATCCTAGGTAATCATAACAAACCCAACAGAGGCTGTCATTTACGGAATTTTAAACAATTCCGCAATTGTCAATTTACTGTCTTGCGGTCACAGACCGCATTGATCGTCGGGCGATCAATTTTATTTTCTTCGCAAGTTGGTAAGTGGAAAACTCAAAATCGTGTGATAGTGGCTTCATGAAACAAAATGAGAAAAGCACCGACAACGTTTTCGCTAAATTTAAAAAGGAAAGCTAGGGAAATATTTTGTGGAAATGTAGTAGTTTTTTTAAACTAACCCTCCAAGTAAAGGTTCTCTTTAATCAAGAAATAAAACAAATTAGCTCCCTTTGAAGCCAGCCTCCAGCACATATCAGATAGGGTCAACGTTTGAACAATCCATAATAAACATACCATACATTCCCTATGTTTCAATCGGTCATGAATAATTTTAGTTTATAAGTTTAGTTTCATAACAAGCAAACGAATTTTATCAGATTTAATCTGGCCAGCAGATAATCAACTGTCATTCACTGAGATCACTTAGTTAACTTGACAAAAATTTTCGTTAATTTTATTCTTTAGGTGGAGGATCCTCACTCCTTTACTACATTACTTCAAGTTTTGGAAGATGACGATATAAGGGAGAAAAGAGCGATCGAGCAGGATGGTAAAACTTCAATACTTTAAATTTCTCTGTCTGCTTACTTTATCTTTAATTTATTACAGCAATACACCGTTTTTTTATCAATTTACCGGCGCAATAACCCTCGCATGATGTTGGGAGAAAACGAGAAACCTCTGACGAGTTTGGCTGGTGAACTTTTTTCGTGTTCTCCAATTTTTAAACCGTTAAACCGATAGAAAGTGCATTCTATTGCTGGTGCAATAAACGACAGACGTCCAATCAGGGCGTTCGCAGAAACTGCTGCTTTGGAGCAGTTGATTGTGTAATGCCAAATGGACTTTAAAGCCCGCGATTTTCGAAAACGATTTGAATTCTGTTCGTTCTTTGATTTGACCTCCGTCAAACCCTGAATGTTATTTAAAATAGAAGCTAAATTCGCCTTAGATGTGGAAAATTAACGAGAAATCTTATTGTGATCACCGCATCAGCTGTTGAAAAATTTTTTAAGTTGCCTGATCGACAGAGTATAGTAGAGTAGTAACTCGTTTTTTTCTCTAAAAAAAGGTATATTTAGATTCACTGGTAGAGTGAAAAGATCTTTTTCTAATAGTGTTAAGTCGGACATTGAAAAAGGATCTATTCAGAAATCATCGAGCCTTAGCTGGTAGAAAAAATATAATGAAAACAAGTAGGTACACTGCATGAATACTGATTTATATCGAATCAGCCTAAAAATATCTTTTTTCGACTGAACCATTGAGTTTTCGATCTTGGTACTGATCAATATGTTCGAAGGGTGAGTGCTGTACTTCGTGGTTTCTCCAAGCAGTTTTAATCTCTATTCATGTGCGAAGACATTTTATAAGAGCTCCACGCACGCATTCTTAAACCGGAACCACAACACTTCGGTTGCGTTAGTCAGATTTCTCCAAAGCCCGTGCCTGTTCCGCTGGACAAGGGTAGTGGAGGCTCCAAGCGACAGATTACCTAATATTCGTGAAAAGCATTTACACCACTTGATAAGTCTCTTTAAGATTGTGGAATTTTGAGGAAAAACAGTGACACTCGAATGGGAGGCATTCTTTCATTACGCTCGTACCGCTCATCAAGGACAGGAACGAGATCCTTGGTAGACACAAGAGAGTAATGTCGGATTAAGAATATTTTTACTGATAGCATCTTATTTTTGATTGTAGATGTTTTGGACGATGGCAGTGGAGTATCACCTAGCGGCAAAGGTAAGGTCACTTTCCTGCTGATACATTCAATGTAAATGTTATATTCCAGCTAGCTAATTTGATTGGACATGAAAATCATCTTAATTTTCCCGGACCCTCTTTAGAGTTGTTTCCAGGTAATTCAATCTGACGTCCATGTGATTATCGAGGCCAAGGTAATGGCTTGTCACGGTGTGCCTTTGTCTTTTTATTCAAGTTCCATCCAGCGTAAATGTACGGATGGTTTATCTTGTTTAATGGTTTGATTTTGCGAAAAACGTCGTTTCTTTCACCTTCCTATTTCTTGGGAAAGGAGGCTTTTGCGAGTCAAATAAAAAGTATTGTAGAAAATGGGAATCTTGCGGCGCATTTTCTTGAGCTACCTGTGTAATTTTATTAGTACTCTACGGCTTTTTAGGGTTAATTGGAGTTCTGGCGACCAGGAAAGATTTCTTCCTTGTCATCCTCTCGATCCTGCATAGTTACTTTTGATCTACAAGTTAAGCGCCTATGTCTCATCGAAAAAAGGAAACAATAAAGTATGCTGACTACATGAAAATCTTATGAAAGGAATGATATTACTCTATCCCTCCAACCTCTAGACCTGTTCTTGTCCTCCTGAAGATGAATTTACCAGGATAGCTACGCTGCAGTCGAAAGTGACAACGTAAACTAAAAGGAGACTTTTCACTTTCTATAAAAAGTCATCTAGGATTTCCTAGTCGTCGTCGTTGCTTTTTCTTTGTTTTAGTGAAAACTTGGTTTAACGATTATACTTGTACCACAGCTGTTAAATGGTGAATTTGCAACGGTGTTACATTATTATCCCTTATTTAGATTTACCTGTGATAGTGGAAAGTGAAGTAAAGAAGTTTGTGTTCAAAAAAGTCAGCAAAGTGTCTGTAGATGTCGGTTCCACCGTGTGGGCTGTAAGAGGAACTGAAATTACCGTGTCTTGTAGAGCGAGCTCCAATTTTGACACTCCTAAGATTTTGTGGTATAGAAACGGGGTTGTGATGACAGACAGATTTCGAGGGAGTGTGGCAGCAATAGACGGTATTTTAAGAATTCGCAGATTGACTCGGTTTAACGAAGACACCTATACATGTAAAGCTTCAAACACTGCAGGAGAAAGGAGAGCCTTATTCACCGCCAAGTTATTCGGTATGTGAAAAGTTTCTTATTTTGGAATTACTTGTAGTGACCATAATTGCCCTGAAGACGAAAGCCTCGTGTCATTCTTGCATGAGGGAAGAGATCAGAATAACTGAAAGTAATTGCAAAGTGTTATGAATATCAGCAGCGTGTTTTACTGTGGGTCTTGAGCATTTACGTGTTATTGGTAAAGATTTTTTTTTACAAGAATTCGTGTCGCAATATTTGTATGTCACTAATCTTAAGGCAATGTGTTTTAAAAAGCTATGGACTATAAATGTTATCTTGAAACAAGTATTTGACTTTTTAAACCTGCCGTGCGTCTTTTCATTGGACAGTTCCCCTTTAAGAACTCCTCACGAACCTCAAATACCTTAAAAAATATTTTAATAATGACATCGTCCCTTAGAGGGAAAAATTATTTTACCTTCATTTCTTTTAGATCCTTCTTTACCTACGATAATTACAGCCGAAGGTGACGTCTCATTTGGACCTAATGACAAAGAAGCAGAAATCACCATAGGGAGTGACGTCACGGTTTACCAAGGAGCGAGGCTTACTATACGTTGTCCTGCAGATGCAACAGTCCCTGTTGTAGTTTACTGGACAGCACAGGGTCGTTCAGCGGAGATTGGCAAAGCCGTAAAAGTTGGACAGGATCTTGTCATAACAGACATTGACCAGAGATATGCTTTGGAATACGAATGCAATGCCAGATCCAGTAGAGGGAAAGCCCAGGCAACCTCGACTGTTAGCGTTATAGGTACATACATATAATTCCATAACACATGTGACTTCAGTAAACGAGTACCATACATCAAGAATGCGAGTAAGCAATATGGGAGCAAACTTAGGTCTACTCAGCCACTTAAAATGTTGTTCACTATCTCTTACTTTGAGAGTTTTAACTCCTTTGTTTCTTTCTCGAAGCTCTGAATCCTCCCAAGATTCAAGCAGGAACAAAAGATATACGAGTCATCGACGAGAAAAACAAAGATGTAGAAATATACGTTGGAACGAAATTAACCGTCATCTCTGAGACCCAGGTGACAGTACGTTGTGTTTCAGCAATGGAGCCGTCCCCCGCCATAAGTTGGAAAATTCGTGGAAAAAAGCCTGGTTTGAAGAATGGTGTAACTATTAGTGAAGATAATTCTACTCTTACTATCAGTTATCCTGGAGTTGAGGACTCCGGGGATTATATGTGTACGGCCAGCAATAATGTTGGACAGGATTCCAAGTCTTCGAAGATTAATATTTTACGTAAGTGAACATAAATGAAATATCTCAAAGGCCTCAGTTCTGAGACAAGTTAAGTCTTCTCAAGGGAAGGTATCGACCTTAGAACTTTTCTCGGTTTTACTCTTAACCTTCACTTAGTTTGAGCGAATTGTTGCCTTATTTTTTCTCAGCGAAGATCTACATGACTTCATGCACGGATAGTTTGCCCGAGCAAACATAGCCGAGAGGAATGAACCATGTTACATTTATGCAGTTGTTAACATTTGCATCATTATGATCAGTTAGCAGGAATTTCTACGGTAAGAGTTATTTGAACAATAATTTTCATTGGCTTCCACCTGTACAGCTCCCGAACCTCCAACGATACGTTACTCTGACAGGAAAATAACTTCCCTTGGGCCCTCTGAGGTCATTGAAGCCACAATTGGCGACGAACTGATCTTGCTTGCTGGTGCAAGTATACTTATCACATGCCCCACATCTGGACTTCCTACTCCAACCGTACAGTGGAAGAAAGATGACAAAGACCTGGCAGAGTTTGGAAGAACACTGAAGATAAATAACGTCACTAAAATGGACACGGGAACCTTTACTTGTGAGGCGATGAACAGAGCTGGTCGAATCAGTCGAACCAGCAAGTTAACAGTGATTGGTAAGTTAGTTCAAGATGATTTTTCAGTCACTACCGCATTCCGGTGTTGACGGAAGCCTACACTTTGAGGATATTAAAAACGTGTCATTATTTAATGAACTGGTGTTTAGTCTCCTCGACTTGCATCGAGTTTTGTCTTTGCTGTTGACGAACGGCAAAGCCGAAAACATATAAAAGGTCGGGAAACAGAGATTCATACATTTCTTTGTTTTGATTTTTTTGTTAACAGCTTCTGAAAAGCCGCAGATTGAAAAATCGACGGGGCGGGTAACTGGTATAGCTATCGAGGAAGCAGTTGTTAAGATTGGCCAATATCTGCGAGTAGTGGAGGGTTTGATCGTTCGTGTAGTGTGTCAAGTCCGTGGATTCCCTACTCCTGAAGTTTCATGGTTTCTAAACGAGCGGATGCTGAAAACTTCAGGACGATTTCTGATTGACAGTCGTTCTAGCTCTTTGATTGTGAATGGTATACAGGCTCAGGATGCTGGTGAGGTGTCTTGTTTGGCTGAAAACAGCGCAGGAAAAGACACAGCATCCACTTTTGTCAGTATCATAGGTAAGTGCAGGTACATACATTATAGGCTCCGTTGTGAGTTAGTACCTGCGCTCACAGAACCATGAATCAATCTCTTCTTTGGTTTACGAACCGTTGCTTGTCCATCTTGACGAAGTACAACCGAGTGAATTTTAACATTATTTGGTTCATCCCAGTGACTCTGTTTGCCGCTGTAGATCAAACGGCATTCGTGCGAGGTTAATCAAATGATACGATAAGATATCCAAAGACGGTATCCATCGGTTGTGCGAAAACATTACGATCTCTTATGTAAGCTAAACTTGATCCAAAATGGGAAACTATGCTATTTTTTTGTTTAGGTAAAAGCGGTGCTGAAATTCAGTCCGGGAATAATTCTGTGAAGTCCATTGAAGGTCAAGGGGAAGTGAGCATTCAGATCGGTGACAGTTTACAAGTGTTATCAGGCTCAGATGTGTCTATTGACTGCCTGGCCAGTGGAACCCCTTCTCCAGTGATAAACTGGCGCTGGAATGAACGTCAAGTGTCTTCAACAGGACGATTTGTTATTAAAGAGATAGCTGGAGGGTCTCGTCTCATTGCGAGGAAGCTGACATTAGGGAGTGCTGGACAGTATCAATGCACTGCCTTCAACGTCGACGGTTCAGACAGAGTCACATCAACTGTAACTGTAATAGGTGTGTGCGAATTAAATATTTTGACTTAGCTGAATATCCTAGACCAAACATGTGCGCAGCTCTATTCTTTTACTAAGCGAAAAATTCAAAATGGTGGCGAAAAATGAATACTTACTTCGCTGTCTTGACGCATGCGTTTTCTTTCTACTGAAAACCTTGATTTCAGGGTTCATTTGTTCCTTTTGTTTCCAGTGGATCGGAAAGATAGTCAAGCACTTCGTAAATTGCCATACGTTTTCCCGTAGCTTTAAGGATTTTTCAATATTACCGGTTGAATCCTTAATAATGTGATAAAGATAAAGAATATGTTCAAGCTCAACGTGCGTATATCGAGTCATGGATGCACATGGGAAGTTTGGAGAGCACGAGGGAAGCATAGGAGTTGTTCGAGGTGCAGCAACTCTAACTCCCTGAGTACCCTCCAAACTTCCGAAGTTCTGAAAATTTGTACGTTTTTAAAATCAAAATTTTTTATTGAGCAATAGTTGTAGGAAATATCAACACTTATAAATAATATGAACCGTTTGAAAAAACGAATCGAAAACCTTACGAATTTCTTGCATTTACGTCGGAGACCCGTGTAGTAGATTTACCCTGCTTAAATTGTTGTTTACTAGATTATACGACCGGAAAATTGCGTAGCGTTGTGATGAAAATTCTGAAAATTGTACGATTTCAAAACAAAATCTTCTTATTAACAACACTCCAAAATAATATTTACCGTTCTAATGAAGAATCCCCAACGTTACAAAGCTTTAGTTGAAGTAAAAAAAAAACTCAGTCTTATTTTCAGCCAGTTGAAAATTTTCTTTTCTTACAGAGGCACTCGTGCCAAAAATTGAAGTCTCCTCCACTTCCGTCAAACAAATCGTCGACTTGAGCCTGGTCTCTGTTATAATTGGAACACGTGTTACTATTCTGCCCGGTGCGCCACTCGTGATCACGTGCCGCGCGTTTGCAATACCTAAGCCCACGATCAGTTGGCTGAGAAAAGGCAAAAAGATCACTTCTTCTGAAAGGTTCTCTATCAACAGCACAACTCTTGTCATTCACCGTACTCAGCGAGACGATAGCGGTTCTTTCACTTGCCTTGCCCAAAACACGATTGGAAAGGATTCAGCTTCTTCGATGCTTGACTTCATTGGTTAGTATTAAACACGCTGTCCAACAACTATATTTACAGATTCCTATTAGAGAAGGATAGCACTTTTGACGATAAAGAGTGTAAGGGTTAAGTTTGGCAGGTATATAGGTTGCGATTGAAAAAGTAGAGTCAATAATACCTAATACATTACGTTTCTATGACTAAAAGTACAGAACATTGTGGCAGTAAATTTAAGTGCATACTCGTGTTTCCTTGGTGTTACTTTTAACTCTGAGAACAATCCTTGCTGCCGTTTTCTGCAAGCAACATAGTTAATCGACTTCTGTCGATGGCAACACAGTCAGGATATTCTTTCATAATGTCAAGAAAACGTTCTTTTAATACATTGTGCCACATGTACGCGAGTAATTTCATGTTTTCTATAGAACCAATAAGCCCGAGAATCACGCAGACTGGGAAAGATTTAAAGATAGAACAATTTGTGAGACTGTCAGAGGCTGTAGGAGGTAATATACTATGTAGAGATGGCATATATTTGGAGTTGACGTGCTCTGTGGAGGGGTTACCTACACCAAAGGTAACTTGGTTGCGTGGGAGTACGAAGATTGGCACAGGTAGAAAGTTAAGCCTTGGAATTCTACAGGAGGAAAGCTCTGGAAATTATACCTGTTTGGCAGCAAATATTGCAGGAGATACGAGAAAAACAACTCGGCTGACTGTCAGATGTAAGTATAATATTGGATATAATTCTCATAGTGACAGAAATCTGTCTGTAAATTTCTTTTACTACCAGCAAATAGTAGTAAAAGATATTTAAATGTAACATTCTACGCATGATATTTGCCCACATGTCAACGTGAATCTCATTTTTCACTGCGACTCGTACTGTTACAAATCAAGTCTTGATATGAAATACAGGTTGGCTCATATTTTATCGTTGAGAAATGTTCTTTAAATTTTTATCAGTGGTACAATGAAAGCGTAATATTCCTTTTCATTTCGTGATTCAAGCCCCAGTTCACGCGATTTAGGCAATTGTTAACAAATATTTACCGATCATATTAAAAAAACTTTCCTGAAAAAGATTAAAAGTCTGCATGGAGAGGCAAAAATATATTTTACTTGTAATCTTGCGCTGGTTATATTTCGAGGAAAATATAAGGAACATCTCTGATAGTTTTGAAGGTCCGTTGTACAATCGAGCAACTGCGCGTAGACTGAATAACCAGTTAAAATTTTGACTATGTTTCATCTTTGTCAATCTATGGCCAATTGTTCACAAGCATCCAGCTCTTTTAACATTTTTGTTCTGTACGTTAAAGGTGATGGGAAAATGCGGGATTGCAATGGGATAATTACTTTCTTTGTGCGAAAAAGACCAATACTCAAAGCGGAAGCGTGAACATCATTATTATGAGTTATAAGTGTCTACTATGTACTGTAATATCTGACTGCGATGCATATAAAGATGTATTGTTGATAATCTGCAACCGTGCCCCAGAGGGCACGGATAGCCCGTTCCTAATTCAATTTTTCATAACCTGAGCAACCAATAGGGAACGCTAGAATTTAGGTTTTGTTTCCTCGGAATTATCATTATAGATTTTTTTGTACGTAGAGTCAGTGATCACATGGATAACTATGTTCACTCGTTTTAATTAAATTTCTCTCTAGCATCAATTCCACCTGTGATTCAATCAGACAAAAAAGTTTTAAAATCGTTTGAGGAGGGCATGTATCTTACGGTAAACATTGGAACGAGGTTACAAGTTATACAAGGGACTAGAATTGATCTTATCTGTCGTGTTACGGGATTCCCAACTCCTCGAGTAAATTGGGTTAAAGGAAATGTTCGCCTTGAGCAAAGGTTTGAAGGTCAGGGATTATTCATCGTTCCTTATGACGGTACTGTCAGCACACTTCGCATCAGGGGATCACAACCGGCCCAAGAAGATGAGGTCTATGGCTGCACTGCATATAATGCGGGAGGATCTGTCACGGCCTTCTCTTACGTCACATTTTATGGTATGAGACTATATCGAGTCCATTTTACATGGTAATATAACTACCGCATGGCTATAAACAAAACAGAACCCGAGATCACGAAAAGAGATTTAAAACTTCAAATACCCATAAAAGTTTGATTCCTGAGGATGTTGTACATCAGTCACCGTCACCCAAATCATTCTTACACCTGAATGCTCACATAATACGAATGACTCATACTTACAGAATTAAACCGTTTACTTCAAAACAAAGAATTTTGGATTCTCTCTAGAAATGCCCTGAATAGTGTTTACAGTGATTGCGTTATACTTGTTTCTATTTTAGAGCGTGTTCCACCTTCTATAAAATCCACCTGGGTTACTGGGTCAGTTGGTATCAAAGTGTCGCTAGAATCCAGGGACCCAATCAAGTTGGTGATCGGAGACAGTTTGCAGGCGTTCACCAAAACTAAGGTATAATATGCTATGGGAAACAAACTCCATTTTTTTTTAACACTAGATGACATATTTGTAATTTTTATTGGACGTCTTTAATTTTGTCATAGGGAACTAGTCTGTTTTGTTCACAGATTTAAAGATAAAGTTGAACTTAACTGAGATCTTAAAACGTGGGAAACTGTGATATCTCAACCAGGAATTCTAATTGTCTTGTCCAAAAAATTCGTTTTCGAGTCCTTTTCTGTTACTTTTGTTTAATGCGGAATAACCTTAGATGAATTGACAGACAGCTGCACAACACTATGTCATTAGATCAAATTAATCCTACCTCCTCGAAACTTTCTCGGAAATAAGCTTCATGATGGAAAACTTTATTGTGATCAGCAGTCCATTGTAGCAGAACGTTTCCAGATTGTTTACACACTTTGCCATGGTTCTAACATTACGATGATTCTGTAGGTGACAATTGAGTGTCCAGTGTTTGCCATACCATTAGCGGATGTGAAGTGGACCAAAGACGGAGGATCTTTACCTAGTAAACACAAAGTGAATGGTACTAATTTGGTGCTCAGTGAGGACAGTGGTACATCCGATTCGGGACGTTATTTATGTGCTGCTACTAACCCCCTAGGAAGAGACGCCTCTTATTCTGTTATAACTCTTATTGGTGAGTTAACCCTTTATACTCCAACATCAGTATTCATATTATCCTCACTATTTTCTCTGCATTTCCTAAGGTGCTGACATGGAGAATTTGTTTTATAATCAAGAGTTTCTTTAGTTGGTGATCATTTCCTAGACTCTTGTGACCTTAATGTGTGATTCAGGGGGTGATGTTGAAAGGAGAAATTAGATGCTGGTCACTCTGGAGGTGAAAGGGTTAATCATCGCTTTCATAAACATAACGGTGGGCTTATTTTACTGATTCTACCATTGAGAATAAATATTCCGATAGCCGTTATACATCCATATTTTAGACAGACTGTTGGGCCTTTTGATTAACCAGTCACTCATTTTCATACTTGATTTATTTTTCTTACCTCCAGAGCCTACTGCACCAAGTATCATAACAAGTGAATTATCTCTAGAACTGAGTAATGCAGTGAACTATAGAGCAACAGTTGGTACCAATATAACCACTGTCCTTGGCAACAACATCACATTTGTTTGCATTGCGGAAGGCCTTCCTAGCCCCACTGTCACTTGGTGGAAAGGAGACCTCGATTTAAATAGTACTCAGACTTCACTCGTTGTAACTGCTGGTGATACAAATGCAACTGGGGCGTATTCCTGTAAGGCGACTAATCTGGCAGGCTCCATAACAACCAGCTCGGTTGTTGCTGTCCTTGGTTAGTAGCAATTTATAATTTGTGGAGATAAAAGATGTGTAAGGAATACCTCGTTAAATGTAAAGTAGTTTTAAAGAACTATTTCATCTAAGAGAAGGCTTAAATGTTTTATTAATCCAGTGACATTTTCTCTCTAAATTAATGTACCAAACTGTGGCAAAAAGACGGTTTGAGCCATAACGTTAACGTTAAATTGTTGCAATGGCCTAACAACCTACCTTCAAAACATTAATGATAACTTTTAGATCGCATCGCACCAGAGAGAGCAACAGTGCCTCGCATCATAACCACGCGAGAAAACCAGGAGGAATTTGGAGATCAGAGAACAGTTGAACACCTTGTTGGAGGTAATGTCACCATTTTAGAGGGAAGGAACCTTTTGCTAAGATGCCCGGCCGAGGGATTACCACAGCCATCCACCTCTTGGCTTTTTAATGGTATTCCTGTTGTAGTCAGTGATACTCTTCAGTTTGATCAGGACACAGGAGATTTGAAAATTATTGAGATGAGTCAAGAAGACGTGGGAGAGTACTCCTGTGTGGCTACCAATATCGCAGGAGAAGCTGTAGAAACGTCCTACGCAACTGTTATTGGTGAGTTAATATATGGTCATCTGGCAGTACGCTTAGAGCTTGATCAACATACAATCTCTCGTGACTCTTAATTTGCAGACGCTTGGATCTAGATCTTACTGATATGTCAAATTGATGAAGTTACTCACATTTTTTGGCTCAGCGTGCGATTGAGAAGCTTTAATCTTTGTCAGAAACGGAATGTGTTGTCGTGGGCTAAATTTCTTTATATTGCGTAAATAATGTCGGGTTAAAGAAGGTGGAATGCGGCCTTTAGAGTTAGCATTTAACATTGGGCAGTGTACATGACATACTTTCGGTCCTGCTATGCACACAGAAAGAGACTTTGTTTTCTTTTTCTTTCATTCAGAGCCAACTTTCCCGAAAATTGACTCGTCGAACATTTCCATAGAGGTGTTTGATCCTACTCGACAGCCAATAACTGTAAAGATTGGAAGTAAAGTAACAACATTGACTGGAACACCCGTCATTATTACTTGTGACGTCTCTGGATTTCCTGACCCCAAGGTTGCTTGGGTTAAAGGGTACAACCCCGTCACGAGCTCAAACACGGAACGCTTGTTTTTAAGTGAAAACAGAATAAGCTTGTTATCATCTGGTGTGTCTGACTCAGGTCTGTACATGTGCACTGCCTCAAGCCCCGGCGGACAAGCAGCTGCAGTCTCCAATATTACGTTCGTTGGTAAGCAGGGTTAAAGAAAAATTACAGTCCCTTTTTTAGCGGAAAAGAGAGCGAGTGCAAAATGAAGGAAATGTGTAAAATGCGGTACACATCAAGTTCTATCAGTGTGTCAGGCACGGAACACCACCGTCAATGAAGTAATTCCGATGCTCTGAAACTGTTGGTATAATTTCGCTATATTTTTTGATCAGTTTATCAAGTACAGCCCTGTTTGACATATTTTTATAAAACAGTAACGAAAAAACGCAATCATTTCTAGAAAAAAGACTAAATTGACTTTTCACTGACTTAAAGCCGTCCAGTAATTTTAGGTTGTTTTGACTTCACTTCTACTAACTTTTCACTATTTTCACCAGAATCCGTGAAGCCAAGAATTCTTTTCGCGACAAGAGAACGGGAACTACTTGATCGTGTCTCACTGAAAGTATTAATTGGAGAAAAGTTAACGGTTCTTGATAAAAGTAATATAACAATAGAGTGTGCTGCCACTGGGGCACCCACGCCAACGCTGTCCTGGAGCAAAGATAACATAAAACTGGAAAATTCGCAATCAAGTCTCCTGCTACTGAGCAATGTTGAACTGAAGGATGCAGGCCGTTACACTTGCACAGCGGAAAACTTCTTAGGCTTTGTAAGCTATTCAACAGTGCTGTCTGTGAGAGGTAAGGGCTTGTTTCCAGACAAGCAACAATTGATAGATAGTTAAGGAAGCTTATTTACAACCCAATATGTTTCGAAGTTAACTTTCTTCGTCCTATTTCAATCAACATAAGTTGAGTTTTCCTTTTAGTCATATGATCTCAGTAGTTTTCTGTCAAAAGGTGACTGAAGACACTTGTCCGATACAAATCGCCCAAATGTTGTGCTCGCAGAGCTCTCAGAGAGCATAGGAACAAATTGTCTTTGTTTACAGAGTGAAAAGGCGTTTCCCATGCAGATTTAAATGAAACAGTGCCTTTTTTGTTGTTATTTCACGTTTTACTAACGTCAGTTATAGCTGTTGTACGCAGTGGATCACTAACGGAATAATGTATTCCTGCAGATTTTGAATGGCGCCCTTCTTTAAGACCGACCAACATCTTTCTGAATAATTTTTTTGCAGGGATATTTCACGCTTTATTCGACATTTCCGGCTTAGAAATTTAACAGTTAACAGCTCCCCACATATGCAAAGACTTGCCCACGCAATTTGATGAAATCCAGAGTCATGCAAGCTCTCGATAATCATTTTGCTTGTTTTTGATCAGGTGGTGAAAAGCCGTCAATCAGGTCGAAGAGTCATGTGGTGCTCGTCGATGACAGGATCACAGCCATAACACTTGACGTTGGTAGTAATCTTACTTTGGTTGCTGGCTCGACTGTCACTGTGTTATGTGAAGTCCAAGGAGAACCTACGCCTGCCATCAAATGGTATCAGAATGGAAATCATATTTCTAGCAATGTGAACAAGACTTCGTTGAGTGTAGGCGACCCTGTTCGAGTCAATCTGCAAACCGTGACATGTACCGGTGACAACATTTTAGGGACAGCGTCAAAGTCGAGTTACTTTACAATACTTGGTGAGTAATCACTTTCTTAATGTGCAGTATCTCTTGAAATGAACTGAGTGCAAATACCCGGAACAAATAAGGTAAATGTCTTGGAAACAATGCCTTGTAGAACTTAAGCAGCAAATCACACTTTCTTTCGGTTTTCCGAGTAATAACCCACCCGGGATGGAAGGAGAATGAGTGGAAAGTTGGTCAATCACGAGCCAAACAAAGTCGAGTAATTTCAGTACAGACTTTTCGACTGTTCTATTAAGATCTCAAGTGAGTTATAGGGTTGGTAAACCGATAGATAATTCGGTCTGCTGCTTTTTTATAACAGCGGAACTTTTATCGATACAATGGACGATAGTTGTTTTTACCGATCAGAATGCGGGTAGTATCTCAATTAATTTTTAAATCGAAAGAAGTTTTAGCTTTTTCCCCAGGCTATGAGTATTTCTTTTAAAACTACTTAATGATTGCATGCTCGGCCAAATCTGCTATTAAAGTAACTTATTTACGTTTCTGATAGACTCAAAGACTTTATAAAATGTTACTTCTTTGAGTTTCGTAAGTCAGTTAGTAAACCACGCAACTACTGTCTGGGAGGCACAGGTTTAAATCCCATCCAAGCATGAATTTTTCAAGCTTCGTTATTTCCTTTTCTGATTGACTCAGAGACTGTTGACAAAATGTTTCTTCTCTGAGCTTCGTAGCTCAGTTGGTAAAAGCGCCCAATTAGTATCTGGGAGGTACAGGTTTTAATCCTATTAAAACATGAATTTTTCAGGCTTCGTTTCTGCAGTTGCTTTAAATGGCGTGGGATTACCACTCCTTTACTTGGATATAATCCGCGGATCGATATATCATTCATTTTATTTAATTGTGCTTAATACTCAGTCATTAACACAAGACATCAAGTCAAGTATTTAAAGACTCAGAGTTCTTCTCTTGTAAGATTTAAAAACGTTTTATGCTACAAAAAAGGATGAACCAAATCACAAATAACACTGGGAATATTATTCGTCGTGCAATTGCTCAGTGTAGAGGTCATCAAGTCAAGTCAAGTCAGTGTAGCGGTCCGTCAAGTGCACATTCAATGTTCAACTATTAAAATATGGACTCGTTCTATTGCACAGAGCCTTCCAAGCCGCAAATTATGGTAAACGAGGGGAAGAAAGTTATCGAAGCACAGAACCGAAGTTCCCAAGTACTAATCATCGGCGATGACCTTATAGCCCTTACCAAGACAAACATTACCATTTCTTGTCCAACTAGCGGCGTACCGAGACCAAGTATCACCTGGACAAAAGATGGAAGAATACTGCGTAATGATGGCAGGTATCAGGTTCAAAGGGATGGGTCACTGGTGTTTCATGAGGCTGATGAAAGGGATGGTGCTAGATACACATGTAACGCTGTTGGCGTTGATGGGCAAGACAGTGCATCCAGCATACTGCAAGTTGTTGGTAAGTAAGAACACACTAACTATTTGTAAGCACCTGATAAAGACTATGAGGGTTCTCTTTGATAGCGCCATAAGATATAATTTAAAAAAGTTTTGGTTGTTCATTTTCGTAAAGCACAAAATGATTGTAATTACGTTTGTCACACGATGTGAATTCTTCTGATGTGGGTCTCGACGTTTTCATTACATAGTTTTATTTATAGAGTTGTCAACTTACGAAGAATGATCCTCTGAAATTTTACCAACGAGTTGAAAAAGATAAACCGGTTTAAATGGACATTAAGAAATCTCCTTTGCAAAAAAGTCATGATAGTGGGAAAATAGAGGACTAAATCGTACTTCATACATGTTTAAAAACGCGCATGGATTAGAACAACTACCAGTGTATCTTACACGTCTGGTAGTGAATAGCGGTGGAAACTTACACAAGCCTCGATTCGCATTGATCGACACAACACACGAATCACGAACAGCCTTTTCGTTTTACAGAGCCGGCAAAACCTCTCATTCAGGTTCCCAAACGTGGACAAGAGCTCCCTATTGATGATGTCAGTTTAATAACTATGAACGTTGGTGATAACGTAACAGCAGCTTTAAACACTACCATCACAATCAGGTGTCCAGTTGATGGAGTACCAACACCAACTGTTACCTGGCAGAGAGATGGCGTAAATATTATCGGAGATGATTTGATTTCAATCGTGGATGACAACAGTCTGATAATGAAACAACCGATGGTACAAGACAGTGGTAATTACACCTGCACTGCTGAAAGCGAGTTTGGGAAAGATGAAGTATTTTCCAGCGTACGAATAATAGGTTAGTGTTATTCAGTCAATGTAGATCCAGTACGTAATGGATTGAAATATTATTAAATAAAATATGTATGGAGATTTTATTTCATCCATGGTATCAATCGTCTCTTGTTATCTTTTCATCAGAGCTTGTCAGACCAAAGATCAACATTGCACATAAGCCACAAATGATAGAAGCTCAAGACCGAGGTCCACTCATTCTGAATATTGGGGATAACGCGACAGCACTCACAAAAACAGCGATCGTCGTTCTTTGTCACGCCAGTGGTGTGCCAACACCTACTGTGACATGGACGAAAGATGGAAAGAAATTATCTCATGACGAGGGAAGCTCGAAAATAGTTAACAATGATGGTTCCCTACGGATTGTGTACTCAACAGAGTTTGACAGCGGAGAATACAGGTGTACCGCAACAAACATAGTGGGTGAAGAGGCTATGAAGAGCACAGTTCGGATAGTGGGTGAGCTTTTCTTTAACAAACGTAGCATCCTTTGTACAGTTATGGCCTAATGGTAGCCTTTGTAGAACGTCGTTTTTTGACTCCTGATTGCAGTGGACATTGCATAATGGGGAGTTTAATTTTTTCAGATTTGCGAATGTTCAAAACTTTATTGTTATTCTCACAGAACCAAGAAGACCAGTGATTGATGTACCCAAAACTGGTGAGGACGTTCCAGTAGGTGATGGCAGCCCTGTGATGATGAACGTTGGTGATAACGTAACAGCACCTTCAAACACAACCGTCACCATCAGATGTCCAGTTAGTGGAGTACCGACACCACGTGTTACCTGGAAGAAAAACGGAGTGGAAATTGAAGAAAGGAGGAAGACAAACATCGCTGCAGATAACTCCCTTGTGTTTCAATCAGCTGAAGTACAAGACAGTGCAAAGTACACATGTACTGCACAGAACAAGTTTGGGAAGGATGTTGTTTCCTCTGTTGTCGGAATAGTCGGTAAGCCCTCATTCTTCCTCTATGCGGTTCGTAACAGATTCTCAAACAAAGCGTGAAGTCTAAAGACAAAAAACAAAAATTCAAAGAACCTATGATTCAATCCTTTTCTCTTTAGGCATGGTTAAAAACGACTTCAAACATTTATCATACTTATGTTCCAGAGTTAACGAAAGTAAATGTATTCACTTCCATTTGCTAGGACACTCCAAGCCTGTGATAAGCGTTTCTGTTACTCAAAAGGCCATAGAGGCTCAAGACCGAAGTCCCATTACCTTGACCATCGGTGATAACGCGACAGCTCTTACTGATTCAAGTGTCACTTTACTGTGTCATGTCAGTGGTGTACCAAAGCCAATTGTCACGTGGACTAAATTTGGTCAGACAATAGCTACAGGGGGAAGGTACACAGTTCAAGATAACGGCGAGTTACTGATTGATGGAGCAAGGGAGAAAGATGAGGCTCATTACAAGTGTACTGCCGTGAACGTTGCTGGCCAGGATAGTGAATCCAGCTATATACGTGTTGTTGGTAAACGAACTTCTACTTCCATTTGGAAAACCATTGATCTTCAAAGTTGCCTTTATCCACAAACCCATATCAAAAGTTAAATAACTTTGTTTTCTTACCTTCGAGCATACCCGCACTATTTCACTTCCTCAAGTTTGTTTCTTTTATCAACAGAACCGATTAAACCAATTATCGAGGTCCCTGAAACCAGGAACGAATTCCTCTTTCATAGTGCTATCAACTTGTCATTATCGATGAATATGCATATATGTTCTCTGGTTGAATAAGACCTTTAACACCTGTCGTATCACGCGGCATCAGTGAACATTGAAAAAAATTGAGTCCCCTTAAAATTCTTATATTTGCACAGAACCAAAGAAGCCAAAGATTGAGGTCCCCCAAATTGGACGGGAGATTCCTGTTGGTGATGGCAGTCCGGTGTTCATGAACGTTGGTGATAACGTGACGATAGCTTCAAACACAACCATTACCATCAGGTGTCCTGTTAGTGGAATACCAAAAGCAACTGTTACCTGGCAGAGAGATGGATCACACGTTGCTGAGGGGGACAGATATTCTATTAAAGATGACAAATCTTTGGTTATCGAAGGAGAGTGGGTTGAAGAAAGGGCCAAATACACTTGTATTGTTCAAAGCAAATTTGGAATGGATGAAACCTCCTCTTATGTCATGATTATAGGTAACTTAAGTTTCCTTCTTCATTTGACCTGGTACCTGATGGGCTTTATTACGAATGAAAATAATTTAACTCTTTTTCTTCTCTCATCCATAACTGCGCCTCTAGCAAGTCAAAATGGGTTGGTTTGTCTACTGAGACTCGCAGGAAAAAATGTGTGAATGAAACTTTCATGAATGAAAATCATCATTGTCGGTGAAAGTAAAATCTGATTTAACAATGCTCTTATCCTTTGACAGAGCTATCAAAACCTGTCATCGTTATCCCTGGTGAGCCAAGGGCAATAGAAGTGAAAGACCAAAGACCCGTAATCATCAACATTGGTTATAACCTGACGGCACTTACCAATACAAGCATCACCATTCAGTGTCACGCTAGTGGTGTACCAAAGCCAAGTATCACGTGGGCAAAAGATGGGCAGAAACTTTCCGGCAGTGGTAGGTACACAGTTCAAGACGATGGCTCGTTGCTCATCAATAAATCTGACAAACAAGAGGCCGCCCGATACATTTGTACTGCAAATAATGTTGCCGGTGAAGACAGCACAGTCAGCACGGTTCAGATTATTGGTAAGAAAATTAGACAAAGCTTCTATAGATGTATTGTAGCATTATTAAGCGATCACAAGCTATAATTTAATTCTTTTTTTCCAGAAAATCGTTTTCTGTCACTTATGTTAATTCCTTTATTTAATTGTATTTCGAGTAATAAAATGTGTTGTCGTGTTACTAATGCAAACAGAGCCTAAGAAACCAATGATCGCGGTCTCTGGGACTGGTCGGGTGATTCCCGTTGGTGATGGCAGTCCAGTGATAATGGACGTCGGTGATAACGTAACAGCAGTTTCAAACACAACCATTACCATCAGGTGTCCGATTAGTGGAGTACCAACGCCAACTGTAACTTGGCGTAAGGACAACGTGCCGATTGTCGAAGAGGCGTTTTCCATCACGAGCGATTACCGTTTGGTCCTGAATGGTTTAGAAGCAGGGCACATTGCCAAGTATACATGTATCGCACAAAGCGAATTTGGCACGGATGAAACTTCTTCAGTTGTTCAGATACTAGGTAAATGATTACATAGAAAAAGTAATACGTAGGCAATTTTTTTAACGAGTGGCACACTCGGAAAACAAGCGAACAGTTTTCCGTAGTCTCGAAACACGTTTTCTCGTCCTAGAGCAATCAAGAGTGCTTTGTACTGATCCTTTGCTGTTCAAAGTTTTAGTAAACGAAAAAGCTGTCTCTGTTGCTGATTGATCTTGCTGCTCACTTCACATGTAAGAGATAAGGCACTTAAGCGTTATCTACAGAACTTTTCGCTGATTTAGATGTTTCAAGTATTGGATCATAACTATAATAGTCATTTTTTATGAAATGATTTTCTCGTCCTGTCTATTTTCTGTTACCATATTTGGAAGAAAGTTGCCTTGCAGTTTTTTGCGCCAATAAAAGTAAAATGAAATTGTAAGTATGACAAGTGTAGTTATTTGGCAACTTGCGTAAGTCCAGGTTAATTCCATTCCAGTGCTACCAGAAAGCCGGTACGTGAGAAAAAGTGACGCAATCAGTTTATAGGTGTAATATCTAGTTAATTAAGTATTAAGCTCAAAAATCCATGTAGTACGTTTGCTGATCAAAGCACTAAATTGAATGAATTCACACTCTTCCACATCTTTCGTGCAGTTTGGAAAAACAATACACATTTTATTTCGTAGAACGTTCACAGCCTGTCATTAGGATTCCAAGTAAACCAAAGATGGTTGAAGTGAAGGACAGAAGTCCTATCCTTTTGGAGATTGGTAATAACGTGACAGCACTTACCAACACAAGTATTATCATTAAGTGTCATGTAAACGGTGTACCAACACCGACAGTCACTTGGACAAAAGATGGCCTAAGGATCACAAGTAACGAAATCTACATGCTTCTGGCTGATTACTCGTTACGAATTCGTGAGCTTTACGAAATAGGCACTGCCCGATACACCTGCTCTGCAAAAAGTGTAATTGGTAAAGTCAGTGCATCCAGCACGGTTCTCATTGTTGGTAAGTGACTTAAGTAATGATGATAAGTTAAACCAATTAACTTTACAATAAGAACAGCCACCATATTTCAAATAAAATATGAACCATCCACAGAACCATCAAAACCGAAAATTGAAGTCCTTGAAGTCGGCAAAAACATCCCTATTGGTGATGGCAGTCCAGTAACCATGAACGTCGGTGATAACTTGACAGCAGCTTCAAACATTACCATCACCATCAGGTGTCCTGTTAGTGGAGTACCAACACCAGCTGTTATCTGGCTGAAAGAGGGAGCTCCTATTATTGAAGGAAGGGATGTTTCCACCACAGATGACAAATCTCTAGTAATAACAAGAGCGGACTCGGACGACAATGGAAGATACTCTTGCACAGCTGTAAATGTTGCTGGAATGGATAATTCTTCCTCTGATATCACCATAATAGGTGTGTGTTGTAGTTATGGGCTTGAAGGGGTGAAGTCTTGTCATCACATTGGATTTTCTCAGACCGGTCGTAAGAATTCGCAAGCAAATTTGAAATGTGAACGAAGCTTTCCTTTTTTTTTTTTTTTTTGTCAGAGCTTAGTATTAGGCCAGCACCTTTTTCCTTTAAGAGTTTAGAAAGCTTGTATCTTTCTATTGGAGTTCTAAGTTCTGTGGAACAGGTACGTTTTCTCAAAGCAAGCCTTTTCTCTCTCCTTATTCGAAAATTATCTATCTTTTTTGTGCAGGCCCCTCTAAACCAAAAGTAAGGATCCCTGCAAAACCAGTAACGGTGGAACTTCAGGACCAAAAGCCATTTGTTATCAGAATTGGTGATAATGTGACAGCACTTACCAATACTAGCATTACGATTCAGTGTCACGCCAGTGGCGTACCAACACCAACCGTTACGTGGACAAAAGATGGGCAGAAAATCTCCAGTGGAGACATATATACGATTGGAACCGATAACTCAATGCTGATCAAGGATACAAAAGACGTAGGCAGGGCCCGATACACGTGCACCGCAGTTAGTGTAATCGGCGAAGACAGCGCATCAAGTACAGTGCAGGTTGTAGGTGTGTATGGAAATAATGCATGTATAACAAATGCCAACGAACGATCAGGCGGGAACTTACACCATGTGCCTTGGTGCTTCCCCTCGTCGAATTGAAGACTAAAGAGAATGTATAGCTCTTACTGTCGGTTTTTTTCCCGTCAAATGAGGACAGGAATAGCAACCACTAAAGTGTTTTCCTTTTTCTGTTGCCTCCTTTGCTTAATGAAAAACATTACCTTGATTTTTAGGTCTTTCCAAACCAAAAGTCGACGTTCCTGCAAAAACTCAAACCATAGAAGCCCACGACAGAAATCCCATTACTCTTGGCGTTGGTAATAACGTGACAGCGCTTACCAACACAAGAATTACCATCGAGTGTCGCGCTAGTGGTGTTCCAAAACCAACCGTCGTTTGGTCAAATGATAATCAGAAAATGAACAGTAACGATGGAAACAAAATACAACAGGAAGATGGTTCATTATTGATCAGAGTTTTTAAAAAAGGGGAAACTGTCCGGTACACGTGCACTGCAACAAATGTTGTCGGCCAAGACAGTGCATCAAGCACAGTGGAAGTTGTTGGTAAATTGCACAAATGTGTTACATTTACTAGTTTTAATTACATTGTATTAATAGTCGGTCTCTTGTGCTGCGAACGCGTTCCATTTGTAATACTAAACTTATTGGAAAATCTTTTACCACACAGAACCTGTCAAACCTGTGATTATAGTTCCCGAAACTGGAAAAGTGATTCCTGTCGGTGATGGCAGCCCAGTAACAATAAAAGTTGGTGATAACGTGACAGCAGCTTCATATACAAACATCACCATCAGGTGTCCAATTAGTGGAGTGCCAACACCAAAAGTCAATTGGCTCAAGGATGATGTACCAATTGTCGAAGGAGAGGCTTTCTCCATCACAAGCGATTACCATTTGGTCCTGAAGGGTTTAGAAGCTGAGCACATTGCAAAATATACATGTATGGTAAAAAGTGAATTTGGCACAGATGAAATTTCTTCGATTGTTCAGATAATAGGTAAATTATTTCATAGAAAAACTGCCAGCTACTTACTTTTCTTAACGAGAAGCAGACTCTCGCAAAACGAAGGAACCAGATTTCTGAAGTCAAACATGTTTCTCGTCTCAGATCAATTAAGAATGCTATAAACTATTTCTTTTCGAAATGTTTTGAATATTGGATCATAACTAGACTCGTGATATCTGTTATGAACGATGTTCTCGTCCTCTCTCGATTCGAACATCATATTTGGAAGAAATTTGCTATGCCGATTATTACGCAATATTAAGTCAAATTAAATTGTAAATACGACCAGTGTGGTTATTTTGACGACTAGTGTAAGTCACTTCAGTGTTCTTAAAGACCTTGAACGCGAGGGAGAAAGTGACATCCGTTTACTGATCTAATATTTCAGATTGTTTATTTAGCCAATTAAGTATTCAGCTTAAACTGCTACACATTTTATTTCGTAGAACGTTCACATCCCGTCATTAGGATTCCGAGTGAACCAAAGATGATTGAAGTGAGGGACAGAAGTCCTACCTTTCTGGAGATTGGTAATAACGTGACAGCACTCACCAACACAACTATTACAATTAAGTGTCGTGCAGAAGGTGTACCAACACCAACGGTCACTTGGACAAAAGATGGTCTGAGGATCACAAGTAGTGAAATCTACACGATTCAGGCTGATGACTCGTTACGAATTCGCGAGCTTTACGAAATAGGCACTGCCCGGTACACATGCACTGCAAAAAGTGTAACTGGTGAAGTCAGCGCATCAAGCACGGTACTACTTGTTGGTGAGTGACCAAGAGCTTTGTAAAACTCACATCACGCACACTAATAAATAAAATCACTATTTATGTTTCTTTTCGTTTTTAAGTAAAAGCAGTAGTTTCGTTGATACTACTTTTCATTAACTTTAAGACAGAACATTCCTTTTTTGCTCTTAAATAAAATGTGAACCTTCCACAGAACCATCAAAACCGATTATTGAAGTCCTCGAAGCCGGGCAAAACATCCCCATTGGTGATGGCAGTCCAGTAACCATGAACGTTGGTGATAACTTGACAGCAGCTTCAAACACTACCATCACTATCAGGTGTCCTGTTAGTGGAGTACCAACACCAGCTGTTACCTGGCTGAAAGAGGGAGCGCCTATTATTGAAGGAAGGGATGTTTTCACTACAGATAACAAATCTCTAGTAATAACAAGAGCGGAGGCGGAAGACATTGGACGATACACTTGTAGAATTGTAAATGTTGCTGGAATGGACAATTCCTCCTCTGAAATCACCATAATAGGTGTGTGTTGTAGTTGTGGGCTTGAAAGGACAAATTATTGCAATCCCGTTCGATTTTCTCATTTTAGTCGTAAGCACGCGCAATCAATTTCTACTTGTCATATTAAATGGGAAGGAAGCTATTTTCTTTTTGAATATTTGATTTTCAGAGCTTAATAATTTAACTGGTACACTTTTTGAGTGGAGTTTATAAGGCTCGTGACTTGGTATCGGAGTTCTAAGTTCTGTGGAGCAGATATAAAAATTCTTTCTCAAAGCGAGTTCTTTTCGCCTTTCCAAACCTTATCTATCTTCTTACACAGGGCCCTCCAAACCAAAAGTAAAGATTCCTGCAAAACCAACAACGGTAGAACTTCAGAACCAAAAGCCAGTTACGATCAGAATTGGTAACAATGTGACAGCACTTACCAACACTAGCATAACAATTCAGTGTCATGCCAGTGGCGTACCAACACCAACCGCTACCTGGACAAAAGATGGGCAGAAAATCTCCAATGGAGACATATATACGATTGGAACCGATAATTCACTGCTGATCAAGAATACTAAAGAAAAAGGCAGGACCCGATACACGTGCACCGCAGTTAGTGTAATCGGTAAAGACAGCGCATCAAGCACAGTGCATATTGTAGGTGAGATATGGAAATAGTGCATATTGGAAAATGCCAAACTCTTTATCAGATTGGAACTTACACCATTTAGGAGGATTCTTTTACAAAAATATTTTGAGTGCATTAGTGATCAGGACCCATTGTGTGTTTTCTCCTTGTTGGGTTGAAAAAATGGAGAATGGGTAGCTCTTGCTCTCTTTTTTCCCCCAAAACCATTAATATGTTGCTCTTTTCTTATTGCCTCCTTCACTCAATGAAAAACATTACCTTAATATTTAGGTCTTTCCAAACCAAAAGTCGACGTTCCCGCAAAACCACAAACCATAGATGCCCTCGACAGAAATCCCATCACTCTTGGCGTTGGCAATAACGTGACAGCGCTTACCAACACAAGAATTACCATTAAGTGTCGCGCTAGTGGTGTTCCAACACCAACCGTCACTTGGTCAACAGAAAATCGGAAAATCCTAAGTGAAGAAGGAGGATACATAGTACAGGAGGATGGTTCATTGTTGGTCAAAGTAGCTGATAAGGTGGATACTGTTCGTTACACGTGCACCGCAGTCAATTTTGCTGGCCAAGACAGTGCATCAAGCTCGGTGGTGGTTGTTGGTAGGGTTGCAGAAATGTGTCACATTAACTAGTTTTAATTTCATTGCTTAACTACCTAGTCTTCTGTGTCGCAAACGCTTTCCATTTGTTTTTGTGAACTCCGAGTGTACTGCGAACCTGTTGGATCATCTTTTTACCTCACAGAACCGGTCAAGCCTATGATTACAGTTCCCGAAACCGGGCAAGTGATTCCTGTCGGTGATGGCAGTCCAGTGACGATAAAAGTTGGTGATAACCTGACATCAGCTTCAAACACAACCATCACCATCAAGTGTCCAGTTAGTGGAGTACCAACACCAACTATTACGTGGGAGAAGAATGGATTAGAAGTTATCTCGGGAGATAAGCTTTTGATCACACATAATAACAGTCTGGTTATTAAAGAAACAGGAGTAGACGATAGCGCCAAGTACACATGTAGGGTAAAAAGTGAATTTGGAATAGACGAAAGTTCTTCCTCTATCAGAATATTAGGTAAGTCAGTGGGGGAAAAGGGTAGTTTCTTTTTTCTTTGGTAAAATATTTTGTAAATTAATGTTTAAAGTTTTCCAAATACTGCATGTGAGTAAAGTATGTGTTACGTAATGGTGCAATGAACTGTTCATTTTACAGAGCCTATCAAGCCGCAAATTAATATTCGTGGTGACCCAAAATCTGTAGAAGCTAAAGATCGAAATCCCATCACCGTAAACATAGGTGATAATGTGACAGCACTTACCAATACAAGGATCGTTATTCGTTGTGACGCAAGCGGTGTACCAACACCATCCATTACGTGGACAAAAGATGGGCAGACAATTTTTAGCGATCAACAGTACAAAGTTATGGATAATGGCTCATTGCTGATCATAAAGAAGGTCAAAGAAAGCGCTAATCGATACATGTGCACCGCAATCAGCGCATCAGGTCAAGATAGCGCGTCAAGCATGGTGGAGATTTTTGGTAGGTAATGTTCAGAACTGTCCCAGGAAGCCGGTCAGAAAAAAAGTAGCATTTTCGAACTGTACTGATGCTTTTTGTGATGTTTTCGAGAGTACAGAAGCTGGAATTAACGTTTTCACGCAAGCCGACCCTCCCCCGAAGGATCGCCACCTTGTCGTGGTCGGTGGGCTTGAGTGCCTTGGAGACCCCTAGAGCTATGCCGGCGGGAGCTTCGTCTCCTGGTAGGGCCACTCAAAGTCCGACGAAGCGCGATCCACCTGTCCTCCAGGTTAAGGGTGTGGGCACAGGGCTAACAACACTGTCCCGTAAAACACCCATGTTACGGAAACGGCAAAAACAAAAAAAAAAAACAAAAAAAAACCGCCCTACGTGCCACACGGCATAATGGGCGTGAGTGAGTGAGTGAGCACGCCGACCTGCAAGGGATTAGGCTGCATGTTATTCTTAACCTTTTTCACGGGTAAAAGCATGGGCTCAATCGCCGGGTGTTAGAAATTGGGTCAATGCGTCGATCGTCTGAGAATGTTGTACCAAAAAATTTCTGTGTTTTTTTCTTTAAATTAACAGTGCCAACCAAGCCGGTGTTCGACGTCCCTGAAATTGGACGTGAGATCCCTATGGGTGATGGCAGCCCTGTAATGATTAACGTTGGTGATAACGTAACAGCGGCTTCAAATACAACCATTACCATCAGGTGTCCAGTTAGTGGAATACCAACACCAACTGTTACGTGGGAGAAGAAAGGAGTCTTACTTTTTAGCGAAAAAAATATTACAGTGGAGAAGGTAAACTCCTTGGTTATTAGAGGGACAGAAGCAGAAGATAGCGGAAAATACACTTGCCGAGTTTTAAGTGTGGCTGGAATGAATAAGTTGTCTTCTGTGGTAACTATTGTAGGTGGGTGTCGAGCTATCAATTTTGGTTACCAGTAATTTTTATTTATATTTTCTGATGCCTGTTCTTCTTGTACAAACAGGCATCAGAGGTTAAAGAAATAGCAATTCTTAATCTTTGGTATGATATAAGAGGAACTAAAATGCGAACAAATTTAACTCGAATGATAATACAGAAGAATAAAACATGTCGTCAAATCTATTTTCTCTTGCTGATGATGTCTGATGGTATCATAAAGGATCAGTCAGCTTGTCCGTTGTTCCAAAATAACTGTGGAAAATCATTGTATCTCTCTTACTGGCTCAATTTTCTTCTAGGTCATTCTAAGCCGAAAATTAAAATTTCTGATGTACCGAAGACAGCAGAATCTCATGATAGAAAACCTCTTACCATAATCATTGGTAATAACGTGACAGCACTCACCGACACGAATATCACCATTCAGTGTAACGCCAGTGGTGCACCAACACCAACAGTCACGTGGACCATAGATAGTCACAGTATTTCAAGTGGAGAGAAGTACAAAATTCAGGATGACGGGTCACTACTAATCAGTAAAACGTCACAAAAATACATTGCTCGGTATAACTGCATAGCAGAAAGTGTTGCTGGTAAAGACAGTGCGTCAAGTACAGTGCGGATTGTTGGTAAGTATTTGGGTTTCAAGCTTGGGAAAGATTACTATTTCATAAATTGACCATGGTGTACTAATCAGTTCGTAAAACATCAGTTCGGCCGCATCCTTCGAAAAGTCAGCTGTTTATTAAATATCGCAACGTAGTGTACTCGTGAGCGAATCTGATAGTTACAATTAGTATTATTGGATACATACAGAACCAACCAAACCAGTAATCAATGTCCCTGATGTCGGACGAGACATTCTAATGGGTGATGGCAGTCTAGTGAAGATGAACGTTGGTGATAACGTGACAGCAGCTTCGAACACTACCATCACAATCAGGTGTCCAGTTAGTGGAGTGCCGAAGCCCTCTGTTACTTGGCAAAGGAATGGTATTCAAATCACTGAAGGAAGCAGGTTTTCGATTGGTTATGACAACACTCTGGTCATTAAAGGAGCGATATCTCAAGACAGCTCAAAGTATACGTGCACTGTTCAGAGTGAGTTCGGAAAAGACAATACCTCCTCTACTGTGCTGATTATAGGTATGTTGTGGCAAATAGTCATGTTCTAAGATTGGATGAAATAAAACGTTTTTTTCCGGAAATCTGTAAGTAGCCATCGTCAGTTCTGGTTGTTTTTAAATTTTTTGATTCTTTTAATATCCTACCGTGACATCAAAACACTTCAAGTTTATTCTCTTTAAGATAGGTGGTTAGATTTGGCTCATTTGTAACTTCTGGGCAAATGTTGTGTTCCATCAATGATGAAGTGAGCGTGTTTAGGGAAATGCCTTTAAACTGCGCTAAAGGTGTTGTGTTATCTTACTTTATATCTGGTTGAATATTATCGAATTTCTGCTTTTTAGCACAGTCCAAGCCAACTATAAATATATCTGATGTGTCAGAGACGATAGAAGCTCAAGACTTGAGTCCAGTCACTATAACCATAGGGGATAATGTGACAGCACTTGCCAATACAAATATAACTATTCAATGTCAGGCCAGTGGCGCACCAAAACCGTCAGTCACGTGGTCAAAGGACAATAAGAAACTTTCCAGTGGGGACAGATATACAGTTCAGGTCGATGGCTCGTTGCTTTTAATCATTGGGACTAGGATAGAGGATTCCGCTCGATACACGTGCACTGCAGAAAGTGTTGCTGGCACAGATAGTGCATCAAGCAAGGTGCAGGTTGTTGGTGAGGAGATAACCTTGGTTAAAACACAGTTTTCGTTTATGGTAGCTCGGCAGCATCCTTCGTCATTCTGTGCTTTTATAAACTCAGAAAAAGCAAACGAAATGAAGCAAAAATATATTTGAATAAGTTACTAGTAACCAGGCGATTTGACACTGACAGATCACATTTATTTTAAATGGAAAGTGATAAAAATTGAATTGATGTTGATTTGCGGCATCAAGAGAACATAAAGGGGCAGAGAGGAAAGCTCCAGGTCCATGCCTAAGGATATTTTTATTTCTTTTAGTTTATCTATAGACAGTCTCTCGAGCGGAAGTATGTCTTCCGAGGCGTCTGCTATAGAGCTTATATCAATCTAATCTTATATACTGAGTGAAATGTTGTGTGCAACCACATTCATGACCGTTTGAATTAGTCAAACGTTTCTCTCACCATCTCAAATATCCAGGTTTTTTGTTACAACGGTGTGACCATAGCAGGGTTACCTTATGACTGTGTTTAAATGGAAAACAAACTGTGGAGCAATGAGTTGCGACGTCTAATTTTTTTTTCAGATCGACCAATAATTAGAAGCCGTTTTTCCTCATGCAAACCTTCATAACATATAACCTAAGGCGAGGGTCATAATTTTGGAAAAGATAGTGGGCTAAGTGTTCTGACACCCTGATTTTCCCTCCTTATCCCCCTATATTCTCTTGTAGCTCTAAAAGGTCTAACAGCTGGCAGATTCCCTGACAATCTTCTTCTCCAGCTTATTCACCGGTATCTGATTACGACGCCCTAAAATCAAGGAAGACTCATTTTAATTGTGCTTTGTTGTTTTTTTCTCTAGAGCCAAGAAAACCAATCGTAGAAGTCTCAGGAACCGGGAAAGAAATCCCTGTTGGTGATGGCAGTCCAGTAACTATGAATATCGGTGATAACGTGACAGCAGCTTCAAATACTACCATCACAATCAGATGTCCAGTTAGTGGTGTACCAACACCAGCTGTTACCTGGGAGAAAGAAGGACTTACACTGACATCGGAAGAGAATATTTTTATCGTCAATGAGAGCTTATTGATCATCAGAGAGTCTAAAGAAGAAAACAGTGGAAGATACATTTGCAAAGTTAAAAACGGCTTCGGCGAAGAGAGCTTATCCTCCATCGTCAGAATTTTGGGTTAGTGTTTATAAGTCATGGCATTTTTAGACAGCTTTCAAAATTCTTTTACGTGAGAGATGTAAAAACTAAAGTGATAGGCAAAGTTTTCGACTTTTTGTCATGTAGACCGCTGTTTTCTTTCATCGCCAGCAGTTGAACCCCTTCCCTAAAAAGTGCGACTTGAATGTGGCGTCTATTCTAACACACTGTATCTTCGGTGAAGATGGCGCCTTAAATGAAAGAAAAAAAATTGAAAAATGCTTTTCTCTTCTTTCTCATTTAAATGAACGTAACAGAAACAATAAAGGACCAAAAATTGTTTCATTGATTACAATGCCAATAAGTAGCATGAGCGTTCAATAGTGGTTTTGTGACTGTCCTGTGTGTGCGCCTTCTCTTAAATTGCTTCCATAGGACCCTCTAAGCCCAAAATAAGGACTCCTACGACGCCCAAGACGATAGAAACTCAAGACCGAAAACCTATTACCATAGTCATTGGTGATAATGTGACAGCACTTACCAATACGAACATTACCATTCAGTGTCATGCCAGTGGCGTTCCAGCACCAACTGTCACGTGGAGCAAAGATGGTAAAGTTGTAAACAGTAAAGGTAGTTACACAGTTAAGGATGATGGCTTATTGGTGATCAATGGAGCTGCCCACGAGGACTCCACTCGATATACGTGTACTGTCGATAATGCTGCTGGTACAGACAGCGCGTCAAGCACGGTGCGGATTGTAGGTAAAATATCAAGTATGGTTTTTTTGCCTACGTTGTGTTGAGAGGACGTTATTATTAAATCAACCTTGTTCTTTTTGTAATGATAACTTGCTTGAGGTTAATTCCTTATTTGTCTTTTTACGGCCCGTGTACTTGCAATCGTCGAGTCTGTCTTCAAAATGTTTTGCTCAAATATTCGGCCGATGAGTGACAGTGATAAGAACACGAGGTAACCTTTATCATTGTAAGTCAGCGAACCAAAGCAGTTTGTCGGGTCGCATCTTAGTTTTTACTTTGATTCCCAATTGCTTTGTTTACGGTGCATGTTACCATCTTATTATGCAGATCCTATAAAGCCTGGGATTGAAATCAACAAGACTTCTCAGGAGATTCCTGTTGGTGATGGCACTCCAGTGATTATAAAAGTTGGTGATAACGTGACAGTAGCTTCAAACACAACCATCACCATCAGGTGTCCGGTTAGAGGAGTACCGCCACCAACTGTTACCTGGGAGAAAGACGGAGTACTGATTTTAGAAGGTGGCAGATTTACATTTATGCCCTTTAACAACTCGTTGGTTATCAGAAGAGCGACCAAGGCTGATATCGCCACGTACACTTGTCGTGTCCAAAATTTCTTTGGAACGCATAAGTTATCTTCTACAGTGAATATAATTGGTAATGAATGCTGCCTACTTTGTGCCATTATTGAGTAGTCGCTTAATGTATTATTAATTGATCCAACATTTTACACTTGGGGTTTCTCTCTAAGAGCGATACGAAGTTTACTGGGTTTAAAGTCTACATCTGCGAAACGGGATGACCTAATGCTTAGCGCGTTGGAATCCAAGTCGAGATGTTAATTGTCGGGCCCTGATCAGGTCTCTGTGTTAAGTTCACGAACAAGACATATTCTCGCAGTTCCTCTCTCTTTCCAGCTAACTGCTACAGAAACTTTACGAAATGCCTAGAGTAACCTGCGATAGATGTACATCCCATGCAGAGGAGAACGGCTTGTGCGAGCCACTTGACTTCACTTGTCAACCATTAAATGACATAGTTTTGCTTTATAAAAATTTGGGTTTTGTATAATTTAAAGATGCCTTAATTTGTTATATTTATCAATTTTTTATAAATTTTATTCAAAGGTGATTGAATAACGATGTATGTTTCTATTTCAGATCCAGTGAGCCCTCAGATAACATATTCTTTAGGAGATGTAGCTTGGTTCAGTGAAAAACCTGTCAACATTACCATTGGACAACATCTGGTCACGTTAGTCGATACTGTGTTATCCATTCATTGTGCCGCAAAAGGCATTCCTATACCAAAGGTTACCTGGGCCAGAGGAAATCAGTCCCTTCCTTCTGACGGCCGAATGAATGTTAAAAACGGCACTCTTCTCATCGTAAAACTAGAAACTTCTGACAGCGGAAACTATACGTGCTCAGCACAAAATTCTGCAGGAATAGCATCAGAATCCTCAATCGTGACAGTTGCAGGTGAGGCCAAAATTCTTTCGAAGGGACTCGTTCACACCCAAAGGCAGAAGAAGGATGCTGGTCTCTCGAGGACTCACTTATTTTAGAGCGAATCAAACATTGATTCAAATAATACCTCTCAGATCCATTGTTACAAGCTGCTCTTTATAGTCTATTTTCAAAGGCTGTGAAGGGCTTTGTTTCCCCACCTCAAATCGTGAGCGTCAGTTACAGGAAAATAAGCCGATATTTCCAATATTTTCGCTCAGCTGGGCCGAAGTGCTAAATGTCCAGGAAAATTGAGGTTGGTGCCTTTACTTCTTCACCATCGAATTTTTAAATTTTTTGTTGTCTTCTTTGTTGTTTTTAGTGCCTACACCGCCAGAAATCACTCAAACAGGAATTAAAGATCTTCAGGTCCTTGAGCCTAAATCCGAAAAGGCAGTTGTTGGAAGCACAGTTCTTACAATTAGTGGTAACAATTTGTCATTGACTTGCGACGTGACGGGCTTTCCACCTCCTTCCATTGAATGGGCAAAAGATGGTACCGTACTGGGAGCAGATGGATCGGTCTTACGCCTTTTATCTGTTGACGTTGACGACACTAGTGTTTATACATGCACAGCTACAAGTCCCCTAGGACAGGTAGACTCACAGAGTACGAACTTAACGGTTATAGGTAGGTATTTATCCACTCCACAGTGTAACTATGGAAACTGTTCAAGAAGGAAGACAAAGTACTCTCTTTTTTATAGTGATTGAACAAAGAGTTGTTGTGAGTCCACGGTTTTGCTTATCCTCGTTTCTTTTGCTCATAGTATTTCGGGTGCTCGGTATTTAATACTTTGATCAGCCCTTATTTAAACGATAAAAAATGTATTTCTGTTTAAATATTTTCGTCTTTATTCATTTTCATCGGCCTAATCCTTATTTCAAGGTTTTTCAAAATTTCTAATCATATCCCAAGTAGCTCTTAAGTAATTTTTCTCTTGTTATTTCGGTAGCAAAAGAAAGGAAATCATCTTCCTCAGAAATTTTGGTCCATGTTATTGTGTTCAAATGTTTTAATCCTAAGAGATCTTCCTCGTTTTATGTTCTTAGCTCTTCAAGTTCCCAAAATAACAATTAACGATGCCAACGTAGAGTTGCTAAAGATGACAAACGTGTCCGTTACCATTGGAGGTAAGGTAACTACGTTAGACAGAAACAAAGTGAGTATCGTCTGCCAGGTTACCGGAGTTCCAAGCCCAGAAATTACGTGGGAAAGAGACGAAGTTGAACTTCAAAAAGGGGGAGTGTTTTACACAATAGAGAGTGTTACTTCGAAGGATAGTGGACGATACACTTGTGTTGCCAAAAATGTCGGCGGCGAAGTCAAAGCGACGACACAACTTCAAGTACTTGGTACGTAGTTTAAACTGCTGCAACATTGAAACAGTTTGATACTTCTTTATTGTAACAAAGCTAATGACTTAAAACACCGTCGTCTTCATATTAGTGTTTGATCCTGTTAAAAGATAAAACCATCGACATGAATGAACTTCTCAAAAGCTCGCATATAAATTGCCGTGCAATTGGATATCATCTAAAGTCTTCGAATTTTATATTGGAGTTTCAATTTATCAAGATTATGAAAAATTTGAAATTAAGATTTAACTAATTTGAAGGCCACAGTTTTTCGCTGGAGGATAAACCGTGACGTGAAAAGTTCGAGTCCCAGTTATTCAAAGGCCGATTATCGTTAACCCAGGGTTGAATTTTAATCCGGTTTTCTTTGTTCCTTTGTTCATACACCTTCCGCTGATAATTTTCTCTATTCTTTTTAGAGCATCCAATCACCAAATTGTAGACTAAATAAAATTGTACTGAACTCTTTAAAAGCTTACAGATCTGAAATCAGATTTCACGCTAACCCTGGGTCATCTTAACCCAGATTTGAACAAGCCGGCACGGCATAGCTCTGTTTTAAGGGTTCCAAACGACCTCCAAAAGGCCTAGCTAATGAAAGTGTCATTACAATACACCACAGTCAATTTCGTTAGAGCGGTTGAATACCTGTATCACATAGTAAGTTGTTATTTTCACTAATCTCATAGCTGGAAAGGCTCCTACAATTGACTCCTTGAATAGAAGTCTGGTCCATCTGAGAATCGATTTCTACGCAATAACCATTGGAACTAACCTTACTACCCTGGCGAGCTCAGGTCTAGAAATCATTTGTCCCGCCAGTGGATTTCCTAAGCCTTCCATTCAGTGGTTCAGAGAGGGTGACCCTGTAGAACCTGGAATGATGCTTAATGTGGACGAAGAAACAGGAACACTAGTTACACTCAGCATATCACATCGGAAGGGAGGAAGATTCTCTTGCAAAGCCAGTAATGCATTAGGATCAGTGTACGCTTCGTCTTTCATCGCTGTTCTCGGTATGAGTGTACTATTTGTAACGTGAGTGACTTTAGACTAGCGATAAACTGATTTCATTCATGCCTGTAAAAAGCCTCCGTAGATATATCGACTCCTGTTTAATGTCTTTTCTTCAATCAAGATCAGAGCCTGCATACGTTGAATCAAAAGAGGCTGTTTTAATTTCTTCGCAAGGTGATTGAATGAACCCTTCCCCAACCAACTATCGAATTAAATCCCTTTAAATGCGTTTCCTACCCATTATGAAATGTGACTGATAACACTAATTAGTACTTTTTTCTGATATTGAAGTTCCTGGAGCTCCTCAGATTAATGTTTCCCGTGTGCCGGTACAATCTCTGGACAGTCGAGATCCTGCTTTTATCACCATTGGTCAAACACTTTCTGTTCTGAACGGAACAAATTTGTCCATTGCATGCCCTGTTAGTGGTATACCTGAGCCAGTCGTTACCTGGAGTCGACAAAATAAAGACTTGGACACGAATGGGCGAGTTGTTATCAAGGACTCGGTTCTAACTATCTTACGTGTGACAAATACTGATACCGGCATTTACCTTTGCAAAGCGGTCAATCTTGCTGGAGATGTTACCGCCAACTCCAATGTGACTGTACTTGGTAGGTCATTCTCAAAGTTCAATAATCACCGTACCACCCGTCAGCTAATCAAAATTATATCTTGCGCCTGTGATTTTCTAACGCATTCTTGACCATGTCTTTGTAAACAAATGTTGTTTGCTTTGTGTCGTAAATGTTCCTTTGCATTGTGTTCTTTTACTATGGATAATATGACAACATTTTTTCATAAAACTCATTTTAAAAGATCCTTGATTTTTTTCAGGGTAATGACTAACTGAATGTGTGAATATTTTCTATTTAGCTGAATAGATGGTACCTAGTCAAAAACCAAGCTTTATTCATTTTGAGTAAATTCCGATATTGTAAATGAATTCATATTCGCCGACAATACTTTCAGAAACCTCCACACCATTGATCTCAAGAGTTAGCCAGCCTTTACAGATCCTTAACGGTGGTTCATTCACGGTAGACGTTGGTTCGATTGTGACGACAGTGGCTGGTAACGGGTTATTCTTAAGGTGTAACACTAAAGGAGTACCCATCCCCAAAATTATCTGGAGTAAGGACAGCATCCCATTAAATGTTGAAGGCTCATTGTACATATTAAAGTCACTTAGTGCTTCGGATTCCGGATCATACCAATGCGTTGCCTCCAACATCGATGGAGTTGATAAAGAGGACATACAGATTGTTGTCTTAGGTAAATAAACTTTGCCTTTCTATTGTCCCCTGGCCCGGCTGAGGGACCAACCATACTGGCATACTCTAATTTCCAGGAATAATCTTTGATAGAGATGTCACGCTGTCCTTCCAGTCGAAAAGAAACAGTAGATTATGTCCTACTCACTACTTAATCGTTCAATTGCAGCTGTGAAGGACCGTTAATAATGTTGATGTTCGCTTACTTGAAGACTAAATATTTAGTTAATAATTAATCCGCTGGTTGAACAATTGACCTGTTTATTTTATTTTTGTATTTACTGGTTTATACTGCTGCTTTTGATATGCAATACATACACATACTGTTATCGCTCTACGAATGGAAAGTCGTAGAGAAGAACCAATAAAACCAACCTTACTCAAAAGAAAGTATGAACCAGCTTAATTGATCCATGATGCAATTCCTGTCATATACTAAGCTTTTAATGAGATTGGCTACGATTTTTAGCTACTGTATGATACCTTCCTGGGGCAATGCTTTTACTTTTAATTCTTTTTTATTGCTAATGCTACTTTTTTTGTTCTTTGAAAAGATGGCAATGCACCTAAAATCACAAGCTCAGGGGAAAATATTATAGCAATAAGCGGTGAAAAGCAACTACAGATTACGATTGGTGATAACTTAACCACTGTCATCGGAACAGACATAGATATCTTATGTCCAGTTGCGGCCTTGCCTAATCCAACAATCACGTGGTTGTTCAATGGTTCGGCGATCAAAGAGGGAAATCCACGTCTCGTAAAGGTCGCGAAAACGGTATTGAATCTTGCTGGTGTCACACCGGAGGATATTGGCTCTTACACATGCCATGCCAATAACACTTTTGGGAAGGACATAAAGACTACGTTTTTGTCTCTGATCAGTGAGTACTTGAAACTTTGCTAATTTGTCCCCTGTCGCCTATCTTTTATCACTGACTTACAGTCCGACTGAATTCTACTGTTGAGAGGCAACTAAAATTTTCCCAAATGGCGTTATAAAGCGTTTGTAGAGGTCAAAAATTTTCTTTTAGATATTGACTAAATCCAAGTTACTATCAAACCGGATGCATAGTGCTGGATCAATTGTTGAACACTTAAAATAACACTGGTTTATGATCGTTTGCGGGAGACTTCGTAGCACAGTAGTGAGCGCGCTGGATTCCGGATCGACAGGTCCAAGTTGGAACGAAGACCTGATCACTGTGCTGTGTTCTTGATACAGGAGTGGGCCTTTTGGGTAGTAAGCTGATGTTACCCTACCAAGCAGTTACTTAGTAATATTCTTAATGATTACCTTAGCCGTATTGACAGTATAGATTGGTGGTCACGATCAATAGTCGAGCTACTCTTTTAATCCTTAGTTCCAGTGGAACCGAAGATCATGTCTTCAAATAAAGACCTCAGGGACTTCAAATCTGTGAGTCACCGGCTTGTTATTGGTGATGATCTGGACGCTGTCGAGGGTTCTACAGTATACATAAGCTGTCCAACTACAGGAAATCCTGTCCCTGAAATACATTGGAAGACACCTGGTGGTTTGATCTCCAGCAGCGAAAGGTTACGGATTTTGAACAATACACTTGGAATTTTGGATGGTACCTGGTCTGACTCTGGCATCTACTCATGCATAGCCACCAACGGTGCCGGATCTGATGAGATGGCAACTCGGGTTAATTTTATGGGTACGCAACTAAACTAAAATTCCAGATGAACCTATTTCCTCTCTAAGATCCTAAAAAAAATGCAAAACTTGTCCTGCCTTTTCTACCAGGCCTTCTTCCCTTCCCAAGGACAATAGTAATACTCAAAACTTTGGTGTTGGTGTATTTGTATTATGTCGCGATCTGAGAGAACGACTCAGTCGGGCAACCGAATGCGAAGTCATTTTAACTTTTTAAAGGGCCATATTGTGGTAAATGGGTCTTTCTTACTATCCTATAACGCATTGACTTCACTGTACAACAACATTTAGTCATTCAAGCTGGGTACTCATCTCCCGGGCTTCATTTTAGACTGATAGAAATTGTCTGAAATTGAATTAAGACATTCTTCACGGCGGAAATATATTTCTGCGTAACGTTCTCTTCCTTTTAAGAAACACAAGCATGAAAGCAGTCGAGTGTCTTTCCTATTTTTTAACTTCCACATTTGGTTGATCACCTATCTTTACCATTTATTAGCACCCAAGAAGCCTTCCATTAGAGGCGATCCCATTGATATCGAGTCTTTTGATCGGCAACCTGTAACAGTGGCAGTTGGTGGTACTGTAAAGGTTTTGGAGAAGACAACTGTGAACATCCAGTGCGTGGCTTCGGGGATTCCTGAACCTTCTGTCTCTTGGAATAGCAGCAGTAATGATATGCAACCAGCTAACAAATTTGATGTGAATCAAGGTGGACAATTGTTGACGATTCGTGATGTTGACCCGACAGACTCTGGGACGTACTTGTGCAGTGCTGTGAATAAAGCTGGCAAGGACTCTCGTGCGGCTGTGTTAGAAGTTATTGGTGAGTGAAAACATTTCTTAGATCTTCTCGTTACAAGAGGTCAGTCTTATGATGGAAAAAATGTTATATTCGGTGCTTAAAGCTGGACTCACTGGTTGGAGGCAAAGGCGGAAAAAACAAACCAACCCTCTACGTACAGTACATTCAAGCCTTAGTCTCAGTGTTCAATATATATCATTACTCGAGCGAGAATCTAAGCTCTTTCAAGTTGAAATAAATGCACTATCAATTTTGTTGGAAACTGAAATTCAAAATATGTTACATAGTGATGATATGAAGAGGACCAATTTAGTGTTACCAAGGCAATATTTCGTTTCTTTTTTCAGAACCCTCTCTTCCAAAGATAGCGACATCCGACACTTCTGTTTCATGGTATAACAGAAAGCACAGAATACTTCCCGTTGGGGGAAGAGTTGAAGTGCTCTCTGGAACGAAAGTGACCTTGACTTGTGATTACTCGGCTTTTCCGGAAGCGAATGTCAAGTGGATTGTTTTAGATGTAGAAGGTGATCCTTTACCAGACATTGGATATGAGGTCATTAACGGTTCACTTGTACTGATGGCGTTACGGCCATCTGATTCAGCTCAGTATGTGTGCTCTGTGGAAAACGTAGCGGGAACGGCATCCGCATCTACAATACTTAAAGTCGTTGGTAAGTTTTATTTTTTCTTGGAAGTAGGTATTTCGTTTCTAACCAGTGCCATAAATTTCCTTTTCATGACATTTTTTTCCTAGATGTTGTAGGGGCGTTGATTGTGCACACATGCAACTTTTCCCATTTTTGTGTGTTAAGAGGTTCCTTAAGAACTGTTTGAATTTTATAGTAATCACGATTTTGATTAGGTCCCAACTTAATGAACTGGATAATTTGTTACCTTATTGCCGCCTTACTCAGATCCTCAGCCACCATTAATAAGCTCTTCCCAAGAAAGCATCATTTCTCTATCGGATCGTCTTCCTATACAAGCTATCGCTGGTAATGTCGTCACCGTTCTGTCTGGCACGAGTATTACAGTCACTTGCTCTGCTGACGGGTTGCCCACTCCGTCATTAGCCTGGAGCAGAGAAGAGCAGCTGATTCCTACGACGCAATCTGGTATTCTCAGAGTTGAAAATTCCACTGCAGAAGATTCGGGAGATTATCTCTGTACTGCCATGAGTGAAGTTGGTGTCGATCAGGAGTCTACGAAAATCACAGTCATCGGTTAGTGTCTTCACCTAACCCTAACCCAGCCTATAGAATATATCACATAGATGATTGTAGTTTTTGTTCTCTCCCTCAATACTATCGTATACAGGCTTCCTATATGTATATATATATATATATATATATATATATATATGGTTCAGTACTTTTTGAGAATTTATTTCGTTGCTTGCAGAAAAGAAAGTTTCTTTAGAATTAAATGTTCAGGAGATTTCCATATAGTCGAATGTGTACGTATGTTGTTCGTGTGCGGTTAATAAGGACTCCACCTGTCGATTGAGATAAAATCAAGGCACAACATAGAAATTTTTTTCCGATCAACTTGAAATTAGGCCTCTTTGAAAACAAACGTGTAAAGAAACACGACATCTTCATTCTTTAGAATATAGTTTAAAACAACAATATAAGTTCTCACATGTTCTTTTGAACAAATCACAAAATTGCAGAACCAAGAGAGCCTCGTATTCGTCCACCTGAAGGTGACAGAATCCCTCTTACCAACGCTACCCTTGTGAAAGTTACAGTAGGAAGTGAAGTTACAGTACTAACACAGTCTCAAATCAATATCACGTGTGTCGTAAGCGGTATACCAAAACCAAATATTACGTGGCTGAGAGATGGAGAGCAATTGGAGGCTGAGGAAGGCAGCTTTTTAGTGTTGAACATTCAGGATGTGAACGATGCTGGGCGGATCACATGTCAGGCCGAGAATATGGCAGGAAAAGCAGCGTTAAGCACCATTATTAATGTCATAGGTAGGGAGAAAAAAAATAAGTTTCAAATTCAAAGTTTGAATGAATTTAGTCTACTCTTTCGCCTGTTTGCCTCTTTGATAACAATGATTTCTAGGCAGTTTGTTTGCAGACTGTAAATTTGTTGAGAATTTCAGGAAGGCTGCGCAAAGAGAAACTCCAAGGATGCCCTTGTACTTTCCAAAACTTCCCACGAGTATCCACTCGTCAATATAAGTACGATATGCGTGACCCCACTCAGATCTAGGGAATGTTTGGTCCTGTCTATAGTTATGTGTCATTACCACACGGAAAGTTCTTGAAGTGTGAGATGAGTTTTTGACCATAATACGTATGTCCTCTGTCTGTGCCCGCGCTTGTCGAGTGAATAGTCGTAAGAGGGTCTCATTATTTTTGTATTCTTCGCATTCATTTCAGAGCCTGCGATTCCACGTATTACATCTGATACAGGAACAATCGATGCGCTAAACAAGAGAAGAGCTGTAACGGGATCTGTTGGTGTCACTGTGAAGATGTTCACAGCTACATCTCTGACTCTGAGATGTTACACTGAAGGATCTCCCGAGCCGACTGTATCTTGGAGTAAGAATGGCCAACAACTAGATTCCAAGGGTAGAATCTCCATATCTGATGATGGTGCAATGACCATAACGAACACTCGGACACATGACACCGGACGCTACAGATGTTTAGCAAAGAATATTATCGGCAAAGCTTCTGTAGCCTCTTCTGTGTATGTTCGAGGTAATTATTGAAACTGTTTTAACAACTTTATTGACAGATGTATTACCAAATTTAGAGTGCACTTCAAGTGCATTTCAGGTGATGCTTGTTGATTTGCGGTACACCATAACTGTAAACGTCGGCTATATATTTTTTTCGATTCACATTTAATATTTCGAATGAAGTAGACCATCGTTATCATGCTGGTTACGACAGTTCTAAAAGAATATTGATTTCGCGATAACAAAACAGTTGTCTTCACACGATTTTTTTTCGTGTAGCTCCCATGGCTCCTACAATAAGAAAATCCGACGCCTACATCATTTGGTATGAGAGCCAACCATTTAAAGCAAAAATTGGAGACAATTTGACAACATTGAAAGGAAGGAGGTTAACCCTGACTTGCCCTGCCGTTGGAGTCCCAAAACCAGCTGTGTCTTGGTACAGGGGTGGGATGAAAATGAGGAGCGGTAAAAACTATCTTGTAATTGGTCAGACGCTGATCATGTACAGACTCGATCCTATGGACACAGATCGCTACACCTGCGTGGCAAGGAACTTCGCGGGGGTCAAGACTGCTACTAGTACACTGAAAGTTCACGGTATGGTCTCTGCTAGTTTCTATGTTTGTATACAATTCTTTAACAACTTGCAATAAAATGTTAAAAAAAAAGTTGCATCCACGGAAAAGATTTTCAGGTAAAATTATGACTTACCTTTCAAATTTGATACTCATTTAAGAGAAGAAGACCACGCCTAAACTTTTCTCTCCACAATTTCTTTATAACTACTTGCACCTCTATTAAGACACGCTGATACCAAAATGGTAAATGCCCCCCCCCCCCCACCCCCACTACAAGTGGAGCACATATTACCATGTAAGCTCTTATCGCAAAGCAATTCACATTTATATTTAGATAATTTATAATTATAATTCACAGCGTGGAAGTCATGAATCGGTGGCGGAAGCGGTGGTTGTATAGGGGCGTGGAGCCGGGGACAGAAATCTCAAAGCAAAACGTTCTTTACCTTTGCAGACTTTACAGATCTGCTTAGCGTCCTTTATTACATTCGCGATAAACAAATGTACCTATATCATTCATAATTAAATGATTTATGCTATAATTGAGAATGTTTTTATCCTTCTCACTGTGGGAAGAGACGCACTCTCTTCACTTACTTTTTCGCATCAAGTTAAGTTTCCACGCTATTTGCCTGTTAGCTCAACAACTTTTCTACGTTCTTTTGCAGAACCCATGGCACCTGATATAATGTCATCTTATGGCAGTGCGGAATCTCTGCAGGACTGGACACATTTTAATTTTACTATTGGAACAGACGTGGCTATCTTACAGGGAAGTCCGATGACAATCAAGTGCCCAGTTATTGGCGTACCAGAACCAAAAATCGGCTGGATAAAAGATGGCAAGATGTTAACTTCTAATGATCGCATGGACATGGACTGCGTTGGTACTCTAAACATTTACAAGCTTGAGCTTGAAGACTCCGGGGATTATGTCTGTACCGCTCAAAGCTTTTTGGGAATGGATATTGCATTTAGTGCTGTAACGGTTATTGGTAAGAATGGGAGTTATCAGTCTAATTCTTCATTTCTGCCATAATTTCTGGTAATTTAGTCTGGTAGCTATGTTGAGGTCCAAAGACCCTCAAAACCAGGCAGCGACCCTGAAAATTGATTCGGCACCCTAAGAAAGATTCTTGGGACTTGTAAAGAAACTTTACAATTTGTTTCTGACTATTACACTGATTTATTTCATATCATTACTTTTATCAGTTTTCCTGTTGTTTCGGTATATTTTTACCTGTAGACTTACCCTAAGCAAAATAAGTGGTTATCGTTTAAGAAACAGCAAACAGGAAATTTAAGAGATGCGCAACACCAGCGCGTAGAGAGATGGTATTGCACCTTTTCATTAAAGCCTCATTACATCTATGGAAAGGACCCAAAAATTGGGAATTTAAGGCTTTTACTAGCTTTGTTGTTTTTTTCTTCTTCCCTTTTATTATTTATTTACTCTCAGAATGATCTGTTTCCCTTCAGAGGCCGTCAAACCGACAGTTGACATCTCCAATAGGGCGTACATTAGCAGTGGCGAACTTATAGACATGCAAGTCGGAGACAACCTCACAGCCATACTCACCACTCCTGTCAACATCAACTGCACAGCTTCAGGAGTCCCTAAACCAAGCATGACTTGGGAAATGAACGGAAAACAACTGGGTAATGGTGGAAACTACAACACTGACAACAACGGAGCCCTTATCATCAGAGGAGTCCAAGATCCTGGAGAGTTCACGTGTGTTGCACAGAACTTTGTTGGCCAGGATGGTGCATCAAGCTTTATTGCTCTGTTAGGTTTGTGACCAAACTATGCAACTCTTTCATGCAAAGATCAAATTTCGGATAACCCCTCGTCTTTGTTCGATAGACTAATTGATAGTTTCCACTTGGCAATGTTATTAGTTGCTGAAGAATCTATTGTGGAACTTTAGGCAAGAGAAATACTCAATCGATTATTAACTATATTTTTGGTTAATTTTCCGTAGGTAATTGATATTTATAACCATTTGAAAATCATTTTCCCATTTCATCCAATAGATCCTAGAAAGCCTATGATAAAAAGTTCTGACGAACCAAAGACGATAGAATCTATGGACCAAAATCCTCTCGCAATGATCGTTGGAGACAACGTGACAGCACTTACTAATACAAGTGTTACCGTTCAATGTAACGCCAGCGGCGTACCACCACCAATTATCACTTGGACACAAGATGGTCGGAAAATAAGCAGTGGAGATAGATACGCAATTCAGGATAGTGGGTCGCTTTTTATCCGCGAGCCTGATAAATCAGACACTGCTCAATACACGTGTACTGCAGAAAATGTTGTTGGTAAAGTTAGTGCGTCAAGCATAGTGCAGATCGTAGGTGAGTTTTCTTTGTTACTTGGTCATTGGTCATTCTACGAAATAATTATACTTTTAACGTCCAAGCACTTTTAGTGGTTTTGCCATGGAGGTGTGGTCGGTTAGGTTTATCAGATTTTTATTTTAATGATTTTCAGAACCCGTCAAACCAGTAATCGAAGTTCAAAGACCTGGACGAGTGATTCCTGTTGGTGATGGTAGTCCAGTGACCATAGACGTTGGTGATAATGTGACAGCACCTTCAAACACAACCATCACCATCAGGTGTCCAGTTAGTGGTATACCAAAACCAGTTATTTCATGGGAAAGAGACGGCGTGCAGGTTACTCCGGAGGGGAGGCTGTCAATTAGCAGTGATAACAGTCTGGTGATTAAAGAAGCGGGTGTTGATGAAGGCGCTAATTACAAGTGTAGCGTCCAAAGCATTGCTGGAACGGACAGTGTTTCCTCAACTGTCAGCATAGTAGGTCAGTTTCATTTCAGTGTGGCGTTTTCAACCACGATGATATGGTGTTTGAAAAGTCTGAATACAACGTTAGAGAAGAAAATATCGAAGATTCTCTTTGTTCTAATGTCTTCGCTTTTTAAATTTGTTTATTGAGTGCATTGTTCATTCAAATCCCACAAAGACTCAGTTGTCAAGAGAACGTAATAAGAATAATTGATCTAAATTACCCGATCAGGGAATTGGAGAACCAGAAGTGGTTGCCGTCTGAGTCTCTCCCTTGAAAATGTTGTAAACTTGAGCCTTTGTTAAAAATTTCGTTCGTTGGTTCGTCAGTCTTTTAGATGTTACACTTAGTCCTCAACGGTCCTTTTTTTTTTTGTTTTTTGTTTTATTTTGACCAAATTGTTGTTTTCTACCCTGATAAAGTTTTTGATTCGGTTATTCAAATGAAGTCTGACTAAGGCCGCGGTGTCAGACAATAATTGGACTTCAACAAGTGAATTTTTTTCAAAGTTAGCTACCAGCCCTTAGACACCGATCACATTTATTGACATTGACTGAAGAGTTTCGGCAACTTAAAGATGTTCAAGAGCGGAGTTTAACTGCTGAGACGAAAACGACTCTGTTTGAATAACCAGCCTTTTACTCTTTCGAAAGCTTCTTTTGAACACCAATTCTTTGGATGGTAATACCTTTAAGTTAACAAAATCTGGGTTCTTAGAATCAGTTTACTATGGAAAAAAGTGTTATATGAACAAAAGTAACTGAACACGACTCCGTTCGGTAGAACTGTCCAAACCGGTGGTAAAGATTCCTGACAAGCCTAAGACCTTAGAAGCTCAAAACAAGAGTCCTATCATCATGAACATCGGCGATAACATGACAGCACTTACCGACACGAATATCACTATTCAGTGTCACGCCAGCGGTGCTCCAAAACCAACAGTCACGTGGTTAAAGAACGGTCAGAAAATCCGCATCGACAGCAAGTACGCGGTCCAGGATGATGGTTCACTGATTATCAGAGGAACAGATAAAGGAGACACCGCCCGATACAGTTGCATTGCGGAAAGTGCGACTGGTAAAGACAGTGCCTCGAGTGTCGTGATGGTTGCGGGTGAGCTTAATATAATTGGTATTTCGTTGCAGTTAGTAATGAGGACTTGCTACAGAGTAATACCGAGTACCGGTAATGCACCATCTAGATCTCCAGACTTTTGTCGGGTTTGACCTTTTTGGGAGCAGAAACCATTGGGATCCTGGTTTGGCCAACGAAATGTACTAAATTCTTATGAATTCTAACATTCGCCTAAAGACTAAGGGCACGGTGGTAATTGACCACGCGTTTTCGTTTTTCAGAGCCTAAAAAGCCGGTTGTTGCTGTATCTGAAACTGGTCAAAAGATTCCGATTGGTGATGGTAGTCCAGTGACTATGAACGTTGGTGATAACGTGACAGCAGCCTCAAACACTACCATCACCATTAGGTGTCCAGTGAATGGAGTACCAACACCAACTGTTACTTGGGAGAAAAATGGAGTGGAAATTATCCTTGGCGATGACATCATGATCACAAGGGATAACACCTTGGTGATTGTAGCAGCAACGTCTGAAGATAACGCCCAGTACATTTGTCGCGCCCGTGGTCTTACTGGCACCGACAGTGCTTCTTCAACAATTGAAATTATTGGTAAGTGATGATATAACCACTGAGTTGGATATTTATTGTAATCTTTTTTCAGCAAACTAATTTCATACGTTGTATTAATACAGAGCCTTCCGGGCCTACAATAGAAATCCCTGACCAGCCAAAGACGATCGAGTCTACGGACCTAAGTCCCATTGTAACGACCATTGGTGACAACGTGACAGCAGTTATTAATACAAGCGTTACTATTCGATGTAATGCCAGTGGAGTACCAATACCTACTGTTACGTGGACAAAGGATGGCAAGAAAATTGAAAAAGGAGACAGATACAGCATTCAGGATGATAGCTCTTTGCTTATTAAGGATAGCAACAAAGAAGACACTGCTCGATACAGGTGTACTGTAGAAAGTGTTGCTGGTAAGGAAAGCGCATCAAGCACAGTACAAATTATTGGTAAGTAGTATGATAAAAAGTCTTTCATATCCTTTTAACCTGGCATGTATGTTACAAAAGATGAGTAAGCTTGTTATTGCAATTCAACAATGTTATGTTTTCCCGATGTTACGGTATATTCTATCGACAAAAAAACAATACAATCCTACAAACTCAACTACTTTATTAAACTTATTCTTAATAAGGAGCCACTCCTAAAGGCTGTACAGTACTTATCCTCGATGAACTTACTGAAGCCCACGACAGTCTATATCTTAGCTCACCTCTGGAAGATGCTCACGGCATAGCTTTCTACACATTCGGTCACTCCCGACGGTAACAACAGCTACTACTACATAAATGAGTCCTTATATACATTCACAAAGTGTTCTGGAACATTCCAGAAGCTTACAAAAGAACTATTTTAGTAGTATTACGAAATAAGTGCGTGACTTGATTAAATTGAAAGTTCTATGGTACGCATGTCAGCATGACTAAGCAGTCTGGAGATTTCTAGAAGCTTATATTTACAACAATTATTCATAACACCGAATAACGCTTGGGTTTTTTTGTATTAATAAACGTGCACCTAAGGTAGTGATTAACCGCAGTCTTTAATGTTTCGCAGCGATTGAGAAAATTGCAGACTAATGTATTGCCTCTTCACTTGCAGATTTGAAGGGGCCATTAATTTTAGTTCCAAAGCCAGGCCCAAAGATATCAATTGGAAACGGTTACCCAGTAATTACAACAATTGGTAGTCAACTCACTGAGATTGCTCTTGTTAAAATCTCCCTGACTTGTCCCACACAAGGATCACCTCCTCCAAACATAACCTGGAAAAAAGACGGAAAAGAGTTGGTATCCGGTAATGGGTATGTTATTGATAACAAAGGCACACTGACTATTCTGGAGGCTCTCACGGAAGACTCGGGGAGATATTCTTGTTTGGCACAGAATGTTGCCGGTAAAGAGGAAGTGACGTCACCCATCGATATTCTAGGTATGTGAGGAGGCAGCTGCTTTGCGAGCTAGGTATCAGTGAGCCCTTTTGAAAAAAATGCTTTGATCGGCGTAAATTCAGGAGACTCTCATTCACTTGTTTAAACTTGCCAGGCGAGAAAAGACTGAGAGCGGTATTATTGTAAGAATAAAAGACGCGTAATAGTAATAATAATGATGTATGTCTCGCTCGTGATGCGTTAGTGGTCTCCTAACAGTGTCCTTCATGACTCTTAAGAACTCGCAACAATCCAAAGTAGTGGGATTTCTAGGGCTACGTTACAGTATTTCTTTTGCTATCCCAAAAAAGTAAAACTCACTTGCTTTTAAGAGAAAGAGATGGTATTTTTCTTTCGTAATTGTATACAAAATGAAATACAAATCATAATGAGAGAGTACTCCTTCAAAGATGATTCCCTAAAATTTTCTTTTAGAACCTGCGGAACCCATCATCTTGCCGTCACAAGGAACTGACATTTCAGATGACCACAACCAAATCACCACTGGTGTAGGTACAAAGATTGATACTATCAATGGCACCACAGTTGTGATAGCATGCAATGTTAAGGGTGTTCCGAAACCCACGGTGAGTTGGTCTAAGGATGGTCAGAGCATATCGTCACACGACGGCGTAACATTTGCTTCAAACGGAACGTTGATTATCCGGGTATCTAAAGCTGAAGACAGCGGTAATTACACGTGCACTGCCAGCAGTCGGTCAGGGATTGATAGCGCCACATCTCCTGTAACAGTCTCAAGTAAGGGTTACTTTTCTCACTCGCGTTGTCTTTATATATATTTAGAGTATGCAAAAATCAGTAAAACGATTATTAAGGTGTGGTGTATATTCAACCACCACACTGCATATTATAGTAATTAGTGCACTAAATTATCCAGCGGACTCAGTATAAGGACGCAAGGAAGGATTACGAACGGGTTTGCTATTTTGTCCTAATTATAATGAACTTTTACATCTATTTGCTTCTTATTTCAGAATACTGGTAAACGTAAATTTTTAATCACTGTGTTAATCACCCATCTTTGGCAGATCTAAAGAGCGAATTTTAGTCTAAATTGCAAAATGTGTCCATCTTCCCCCAATAGCTCTGATAAGAATGGCATGGCATTTGGATCAGGCGGTGTATGTGTCTGTCTGTCAGTCAGCTTATTAGGAGTCAAAGCCAGCCATTGTTAACTTTTGTGGTATCTCGATTATTTGATTTAACATTTTATTTAGAAATGATACGTCTATAGTCACTGGAAAATTGGCCAGGAATTTACTATTGTTAGTGACCATTTGAAACTTTATCAGTTACAAGGAAGCCCTCGATAGAGCGTTCCGATAGAGATGTGTTCTGGGAGTCATACAGTCCCTTGAAGGTCACTGTGGGTAATAAAGTTGAGATCATTGATGGTTCGTCCGTTACCTTGGTATGTAAATCCAGTGGTATTCCTCTGCCTTCGTTGAGGTGGACACGTGGTATCGAGACATCATCAGTTTATGAGAAATACGACATCGAGGAAGAAACGCTGACCATCAGCAATATTCAGATTGGAGACGCTGATAACTTTACATGTACGGCGACTAACATGGCAGGGCAGGATACAGTCACCACAGAACTAATAGTCCTGGGTGAGTCACGTCTCGTTTTCAAACTGACACGATCTTCAGTAACATGGTTAATCAGTTAAAGATTTTTCTTCCTGTTTTTCGTTTGTTTGTTTCTACAGAACATAGAGAACCAGTCATTCTATCAAACAAGGTGAATTTAGTTGACGTTAACAACAGTAAACCCGTCGTTGTTCCCATCGGCGCCAACATGACGACCGTTATCAATGCCACGATCATCATGAAGTGTGTTACAGAGGGCTCACCCACACCTACCGTCTCGTGGAACCACAATGGACGGCTTATTACCACTGGGGACAGGCACCAAGTGAATCATACGGCATTGATGATTGAAAATGTTCAGCTAGGTGACGCAGGCCGTTATGATTGTACAGCAACCAATAGGTTCGGTCGTGATGATGAGTCACTATTGCTAACCATCACAGGTAATTTTGGAGCAGCCCTTTTTTTTTTCTTTGTACTTAAATCTTGTTCATGCGACTCAAATCAAGCGGAGATATGACTGAGACCGTACGTAAATCAATGAAAGGTGTCTTAGTGTGGTGTTAAGTATCACGACTTCGACCTTTAATTCCTTAGAGCCTTACTGCGTTTGTCATCCTTAAATCATCTTATTCTAACTTTTCCATTGTTTTCGGCGGGTTAAAAAAAGTTTACAGCAATTAGACATTCAAGGACATTTACACATATGGAAACTTCAGTTAACTCATTTTAGATGATGTACAAGGCTCCATCTTAATTGAAAAATTAAATACATCATTTCATCTTTTCAGTTCCGCCTTTGATCAGCAATGTGAAAGGCTCGTTTGAGATAACCGACATCAGACAGCTTATCTCCATAACAACGGGAGCAGTGGTCACCATTCCTAGAGGCGTGTCGGTCCGAATAAAATGCCTGGCAACGGGCATTCCACAACCGGATATAACTTGGTATAAACGAGACCAAAATCACAAGGAAAGAACGCTAGTGGTACCCAACGCGCATTTGAAGATACTGAAAGACAATTCCCTTTCTATAAAGCACACTTTAGTGGTTCATGCTGCCTTTTATAGTTGTGTTGCGACTAATATCGCTGGACAAGATGAAGGAACAACCCACTTGAACATTGGAAGTAAGGAAGTACACTTTTATTATATATTTAAAGTGTGCAGTGGTTTCTCTCATTTACCGAATGATTGAGATGTTTGTCACAGTTCAGGAAATTGTACTAACAAGTTTTCAGGGTCAGACAAAAAAAATTAAATTTTGACTGGCAAAATTTGAGTTCAATCGATGTCTGTGGCAGGCATGGTTTAACTAATTGACAAACCCTTAAAATTAGTGCCGCGCAGGTTGGCTGGATTTACAATGGGAGGTATCTGTAGTAGGCCTGTGAACGCGCAAGCGCATGAAGTTACACATACATAGGAAGTATCTCTTGTCACGTTGAATACACCATTATAAGGGTTATTGCATTATTGAATATACCATTATAAGGATTATTGCAGGGTGGAAAAAGCCCGAAGTTGATTTAAACTATTTAGAAGTGCTATAATTCAAAGAAGAGCTAGATTCCATTGTGTTGCGTCAAAATGTGATAGATAGAAGAAGTCAAAATGTGATAGATAGAAGACGTCAAAATGTGATAGATAGAAGACGTCAAAATGTGATAGAAACATCAAAGACATGCCAGCGCGCGGCTCCTCAGCCTTGTCTTGGTCTTGCTACATATTGACATCTTTTGGGATCGCCTTTTCGTCGATTGTCCATGGAAGCAAATGCTTTTACCAACAAGAAACATAATTGTAGGTTTTTTTACAGCCTTTCGTAACGTCAAGGATAGCTCAAAAAGGGAAAAAAACCAGTCTTGATTTTCTACACTCCGGAAATATTGTAGATTTTATACTACAAATGATTGTCAACAGAATTTTGAAATCTAGAATTTTTACATTAGCCTTCTACCGTAAACGTGTTTCTTCAGCTCTATGATCTCTCCATACATCACTTTTGTGACAAAATCTGCACACGTGCATGATGGAAATTTTGTGATCTCATCAGGACTAATAGCAGTGAGCATTTTCTTGAGAATTTAACACTAGTTGTAACAAATAACACCCTTCTTAAACCGATTAAAACACTATTAATGATCATTTGTGCTCACGGTGGCGGACCTTTGGCACCATTGACTCAAAATTTACCTGTAGGTACTCTTCATGAAATATTTTCCATCTATTTTCCCTAGCACCTCCAGAGATCCCAAGTTATTGGCAAGGAATGAAATCTCGATTTAACGACCGCGCTAGACATCTAAAAGCTGCAGGTGCATCTGCTACAATAGTGAAAGGAGCAACTTTAAACATTAGATGCGCTGCTGTGGGAACACCAAAACCCACTATCAAGTGGATTGTGGCGACTTCAGGCCGACAGAGTCGATACACTGTCTTACATGACGGTACATTGGAGGTACCTAACGCCGAACTTATGGATGAAGGAAACTACACTTGCATTGCAAACAATTCATATGGGACACTAAATAGGACTACAACCGTTAGCATTTTGGGTAAGAAGTTACAGCAAGACCTAAAGTAACATGGCCTTAAAGGTTACGTCATGTCTGATGAGTGCGTACTGTAATTCAATCATGTTTTGTCCTGAAGATTCTCATTTGAATGAATTAGTTAAGGCAGAGTGCTATAGAATTTGAGATTGGGTAAAACTGGACAAACGAATCAGCTATGAAGGAAATTGCTTATTGTCGAAGTACATTACAACGGCCAATTTACGGCAAGCGACCATCACGTCGTTAAAATTTATTCCTAACATTCTTTCAAATCAGCATCACAAATTAATGCGAAAGACACCTCAAAATTATTGTAAGAGTAAAGCTGAACGGGGTTCTTGTTTGAATGTGCTAATCCAGCGTAATTGGTATGAAGAAGGTAGAACCTCTCTGATAACAATGGACCTCACTTAGTTTCTGAGTTGGTGAGGACGGTGAAAAGGGCTGTCAACAGAAAACCTGACTTATAGCTACCAGTGGTGTTGGCGTTTTGGTTTGGAAAGCTCTCCTTTAAGTAAGGTTGAAAATCTTTCGTATGCGGCCTTTGATTGGTCAAACAGTATTTCAGAGGTGCGAAAAGTTGAATTACGAAGCAGGTACTTAATGACTTCTTTCTGACAGCTTTCTTAGGTAAAATCTCGGTGCCCATGTTATTTATTTCTTTTCTGATGAAGTCGATCTTCTTATGAACCTTCATAGCAAGACTTTGGTTCGAAAGTGACTTCAATAATGACTGTTAGTCGATTTCTTTTTCCTGGATTAAAATTAGGGTTCCTTCATTGACATGCATATTCCATATTTGTTATCATTGTTTTTTCTCTATTGTAGTTCCGCCCCAAATCCATGAGCGTCATTTTCGGCATCTTTACGATAAGAAAGGAATTGAAGGTTATGCAATGGCTCACATGGAAGTTAAAAGAAGGAAAGTATCTTCGCTAACGGTGAAACAAGGTTACAATTTAGTGTTAATATGTACTGTGAGTGGAAAACCCAAACCTCACGTAACGTGGACACTGAATAGAGTTCTGATCAAGAATGACACTCGACATTTACTGTTGCCCAATGGAGTGCTGTTGGTTCGTCGCATTCTTGTTAAGGAGTCTGGCCAATATAAATGTGTTGCAACCAACGTAGTCGGAAAAGATCAAGGAACTGTACAGCTTACTGTGAGAGATCAAGGCAAAGGTGAGCACAGGGTTTGAAAACATTGTGTCCATCCAGGAACCTAACAAACATATGTAAACTAAGCATACCACGGAAAGAATAGCAATCAGATCAGAGATTTTAGTGGAGACACAGGTAGCCTAAGCTCGCACAAGGACTGTAGATGTGCATATATGTTGATGTTGCTTAAAGGGCGAAATACAAGGATTTGTTACTAAAAGGTCGCATATCACTCTAAAGACCTGAGCTAGTTGTAAACACCTTGTTTTAGTGATTGTTGCTATGTATCGTATGAGTTTTATGGGTGTTTCATCTGCTTTGCCTTCTATATAATCCTCCATCTGCTTTGCCGTCTATATAATCCTTCTATAAGACAGGCGAGTGGGAATCTTAAATCGAACAAATCCATTGGAAGAAAAACGCCGAAAATTCTCTCGAAATCTCTCCCATCACTACAAAAACGGAGATGGTCTTGCAGAGACATTAGTTAAGTCAAACGCTTAACCATTCCGTGGAAGTACTATGTAACTCTGTATATGAGACACATAATATCGTCATTGGAGATAACCTTAATGAATTGGATTCGTTTTTAGGGTATTGGGAAGCTTCAGAGTGGAGCCAAGTAAGTAAATTGTTTTTAATAAATAAACTAAACTTCAAACAAGTTTGTCATTGGATTTTATTTTATTTTTATTTTTATTCTTTTTTTATTTGATTGATGTGACGAATATAGACGTAAACAAACTGAGGCAACAGTTTTTTAATATTCAGGGAGGTCATATTATCATTACCGATCAAAACGTCACCAATGAGTAGCCAAATAACCCACTAAATCAAGTTCTTCATCCCTGTGCGTTGTGCAATTGTTTTGTGGTCAACGATTCGTGATATGTGATTCTGTGAACCAAAAAAATTATTGGCCAAAAATTATGTGGAGAAATTTGGTTATCATGTCATCGTAAGTCAACAATCTTCATTCTGCACGTGTGGCATACGAACCTGGTATCTGGCCATCCTTGCAAACGAAAGAATCGGGCCGTTAATGACAAGGTCAGCTCTTGAATTCACACTGGGAACTTAAACTCTCTACAATGTGCGTGTTCTCTCCGGTAGCCAAGGTGATGGTGAGGCTTTGTTAACAACCCCGTCTTGTGACACCCTTCCCAATGGCTTCCCCCAGAGGGATATGTTCGTTATGGAATGGAAGTTTCCAAAGGCCAAACTATAGCTCATCAATCAGTTTCGCCGTGCTGTGCTTAATATGCTTATACTTGTCCTATATCTGTTGGATATTTTTTAGTGTGGCAATTGTGTGTCTCATCGCCGTGGCTGGCAGGAAAGACACATCAGTTGTATTGGTCCAGGAAATGCAGTTGCTAATGACCTCCATTGTATTCATAAGCCTAAACCAATCAAACGCCGTAAATGTACTCACAAAGACTGTGAAGTGATGTGGCGGGCGTCAGCTTGGTCAGCGGTAAGTTATGGTGGTTTAACGGATGTGGAGAGTTGTTGTGCTAAAGATACGTGAGTATCGTATTATCCAGAGTCAATCCGTCCTATTCATATTTTGTGTCAAGACCTAATTTTGCATTTGTTATTTTTGATAACATTAACCTCTTTTCTCGGGCAGCGTGGCCCAACACCGTTATTTATAAATCAGCACCAAAACGGGAAATTTGAATGCGAACGCACTTTGACTAGCCGAAAAAAAAAGAGTGGAATAGGGCCATACATTTCCTGTGGAAAACTTACTTTACTTGCTTTCCTGAGTTTCTGAAGTGTTACTCAACAATTTGAAAAGCAAATGTTGCATGTAGTCCTTGTAGCCTAGTAATATGAATTTTGACAAATTTAAGGATTTACCCTTCGCGTTCGAAATTTAAGGAAAACTGCCCTTTTTTCCAGTGGAGAAAATGACCCCGGTACGCGCAATTTATCAGTGAACGATGGGAAATAAATGTTGGATGTTTTTCTTAACTGACTCCGTCCTTAGAATTGGGTAAATTTGGGACAAGCCATTTGAGAGTTTGAAGTCCGAGGTGAAAATTCGTTTTAAAAGACGGCGTACCTTTGCCACGAGTACTAATGTAAATTATGCTTTAAAATTGGGGATTCTTCGCGCGAATGCCTAGGAGTGATCAAGCACTTTCATCCATATGTCGGTGTGAAATGAAAAATAGTTTTTGATTTTAAACATGTCGAAAGATGATATAATACTTATGGTGGCATGAAACTTCGGGATTTTTATGATCTTTCTTTTAATGTTGGCTAACTACTTGGCTAAAGTTTTTTTTTTTCACGAGGTTAAACCAAAAGGTGTTTTTTAACTTTAGGTAAAACATTTCTACTTAAAGGTGAAAGTTTCTTTCATCGAAATACAGCTCATAATACTCCTTTTTGTTGGTTTGTTTTGTTCTCCTTCCTACTTCCCTTTGCTCACTCGTCAACCTAACGGCTCGTTTGTATCTTACGGTGTCTGTCAAGATGTAATCATTATGTTATTATTATTATGTTTTAGTGTTCGCGTACTTGTGGTTTACATGGAATCAAGCTACGCAACGTTCAATGCGTATTTGTTAAGAGCTTAAACCTAGCTACAGGTCAATGTCACTGGCAGGAAAAACCCTCCCTGCAGGAACCTTGTAACAGAAAGTCTTGTACTAAAGGTTAGTTTGTCGATTTTGACAGTTTATTTTTAATCCATTTGTGTATTAAACTCGGGTTGAACTGAAGGTCTAATTGGAACTGAGGTATTTCTTTCAAGGTGGGAAAAGCGAAGTAGATATAGAAGCGTAACACGCACAGCCGACTGGTGAAACAGTTTTTTTTACAGTACAAAAGAACCTACTTTCCAATATCCACGCGCTCTCGGAAAACTGTTCGCATCTTGGAACAGATATTGTCCAGGGACAAATATCCGTGCTTATTTCCGCGCAAAGTAGAGGCTGTAGTGTTTGTTAAAAATTGTTAATGAACAGCTTACTGTATGCAGTGTGGGATGTTTTCTTTAAAGCGTTCGACTTGATAAAGTGTACGACTTAATAAACAAAAAAAGATTTACCTTCTAAAACAGTCACAAATTCCTCTCTGATTTTGAATTAAAATTTGAAACGCAGACTATGAAGACTTGGATATCGCCCAGTTTTAGCTGCTGGACTAAGTGCAGTTGAACAATAATAAATAGATGTATACGCATACCAAAATAGAGAAAACTGTGTGCAGTTAGGTTGGCTTTAAATAGCTGCTACTGTTAGGCATGATATCACAACCGGATTTGCTGCCAATGATGCCATTTTTCTAAATCTAAATTTCATCTTCTTCTTTTTCAGCGAATTGTGTCGACAAAGTCAAGTATTGCGAAAAGGTCAAGATAATGAGAATGTGCCCGGTGTATTCTCGCTGGTGTTGCAACACGTGCCACTCCTGAATAAGTGCGCAAAGATAAAGTTATCCTTAAAATTTTGCATAGTTAAATATTCTATTTATTTAAACGAAACCTGTAAGAGCAATTGTACTAATGTCATCTGGAAGCCGTTGAAAGCCTTGTTTAGTGCCGATACAGTTTGAAGGTAATACAGGCAATGTTTGAGGTGTAGGAAGATTTTAGTCAGCTCCTTGAGAACTCGAACTAAATTATGAAATGTTCAGATTTGCATTTTCTCAATTTAAATTCAGGAATATTTGTGTTTGTCTGTAAATCTACCTAAAAGAAATCAAACTCAAGTGGAGGTCACTGAAAAGATGTCTACATATCGACAAAGAGCCGTGCAAGCTTACTATAGCATAGAGAGGACACAGGCATAGAGAGTACATATACATCACGTGACATGGCTATTATAGGAATATCGTTATTTGAAAAAGTAAAATTGCTATCTTTATTTGTCAATGAACTTGCTTGCCTTGCCTTGCCTTGCCTTGCCATATCCAAGCTAAAGCAGGAGTGGATGAACCCCATCATTATTTACTCAGCTTAACCATTCTTCTGTCACCAACTCCTCTCTACTTCCCATTTACTAGTTTGCGTCAATTCTTACGTAGAAATGAAGATCTACCAATTGCCTGTATGGGAATGGAGTTGTATTCTTTCCGGCTACGACATTCTCTCCCGATACCCACGGACCAACTCCGCATTTTTTATGGTACAAATAATCGATGACATAATTGTTGAAAATATCAGCTTTTAATGTGCAAAATCTTTCCAATCCTCTTTAAAGGTTAACCAAGTAAAAAAATTTGAATAAAATAAATACTAATGACAAAAAATTTAGTATGTATACGGTTGCATTTGATGTTATTACCTCCAGAGAAGCTTTACTGATTACTTTTTTTTTTTGGTATGCACGAAACAATGAACAACAGAGTTCTTAAATTTCCTTGCATGATTGTCATGATTTAATCCCTTAACTCCCATGAGTGACCAAGACAGAATTTCTCCTTACATTACCAATACAATATTAACAAGATAAGTGATGAGAATAAAGAAAAATGTCACTTTGGAGATAATTAGTTGATCCAATACTAAATTCTCTGAACTAACATTATAAGAATTGTATGGTTGACGGTAAAGAGAATGACAAATTTGATCTGGAAGTTAAAGGGTTAAAAAGCTCTTCTTTGTACGAGCTGTGTGCAGTAGACAGATTCATTCGTTACGAAAACTAATTTTTGTTTCATCCTACAAAAATCATTCTGACAAGTTGTCTCATTTGACTATCTATAATTAGAAATAACACTCACTCTGATACTTATGTTATGAAACTGTTATGTCATTGCTGCGCACATTTTCAGAGATTGTCTGAAACATTCTGTGGCCGGTTTCAGTCTCGTGATCAAAAACAAAATCTCCTGTGCCCTTAAAAAGAGCATCTGACGGGCAACTGACTCGGGGCCAAACATAATCGTCGTCATACACTGTATCCTTGGCTAGTGCCTCGGAGGTCTTAAAAAGGGCGCTACGGTCACGGAACATCTTTGGAGGCACAACATTAAACCTCTTGTATTTATCCAGAAATTCAGACTTTTCAGCGGCCTTTTCCTGAATGGGCGGGAAAATCTCGTTTTTAATTCCTGGGCCCTTTGAGTGCACAACCGGCTCGTAAAACCATTTAAAACTGAGGCCATAGTTAGTCTTGTCATCAAGTGTTTCCTCTCGTCCAAATCGCAGCTTGGTACGTGGTCTCGCGGTCTTTGCTGGCACAGCTTTCCTTCCGAAATTGGCGTAGTCCATATGTGTAGTCTGACAGTCCATGGCTCCCTCAGGTGTTTTGTACTTCTCGGGCTCTTTTTGCTTCCTTGGTGACACCTCCCAGCTCTTAAAATCTTCCTTTTTCGTGGTCTCAAGCTGCATAGGCTCAGAACTCTTAAATAAATCACTTACAGGGTGGAACATGGGAGCTTTAGGCGCTCCACGAAAATCAACAAAATCCTCCCTGAACACTGAATTACTGTTGAAAGGCTCTTCAGGAGGCACCCGCTCCTCTTTCTTCCTCTCGTATCTCTGAGGTATCTCCTTGTCTTTGAAATCCACCCTGTAATGGGTGACAGATGAAATTGGACCGTCGTATTTGATCTTGTCGGGCTGACGTGCCGTAGGGCGTGGTGGCTGATTAAACCGTTGGTAATCCTGTCGGTGGATTGATGTTTCTTTGAAGGGGTCGGCAGGCGGAGCGTAAGAGTTACTTCGTATTACACGGTGAACTTGGGGAATCCAGCCTTTGTAATCGTCATGGGAAATGGATTTATAAACCACCTTGGCTGAGGGAGCACGCATCGTCTCTCCACGGATATATGGAGGGATCTTGGCTGGTATGGCACGTATTCCACGGTAGTGATCTCTGTGTTCCGAAACTGTTTCAAAGGGGTTTGGATTGGGTACGTACTTTTCTGCCTCCTTTTTCTTTGGAGGTCTCACCTCGAACGGAATATAGTCAGCCTTTTGGGTGGTGTCTTTATCGATGTTGCCTTTGTTTTGGAGTAAATCCACTGGACGACGAAAAGGTCCCCTTGTACGCTGCCCTGGTTGAAAACTTGTTCTGTACTCCGAGGTCACATGGCATCTTTCCTGAGTTGACTTGTTGATGATCCGATTTGGAGAGGCGCCTTCATGTGGGCAACGATGGCGTCTGTGGAATTAATAGGTAATTTCAGAGTTAAATTAATGAATAATTCGAAAATTGAACAAATTACTTTATCTATCAGAAAAATTAAACAGATGCGAAGAGAGAAATCTCCGTTTTCGGAACGAACATTTTTAGTTTTTCAATGCATTAAAAGAAAATAAAAAGGTGGGTTTAGTATTACAACTTAAAGCTACTAAAGGTGTGAAGTAGAGCACAGAAAACACGCCCTCGCATTCCAGAGGGATGTGGCAAACCCGATAATAGAGAATGCAAAGTTGGCTTAGAGAATGTAAATGACCCATGTAAGGTTTTGAAAAATTGTTAGAACTTGAGAACTTTAGGAGGCTCTCAGTCAGTGAATTCAACAAAAGAGAGATCAACTAATAGATGAACCTCTGTAGCACAATGTTGGCCCAGAATTTCGTTTCCAGATCTCTATCCTCTGGAGGGACGAGGTTGGTTGGTTCATTGATCAACAACACCAAATCTTTTGATTAATAAAAGTACGTGAGGAAATATGAGATGATTTCCAAATCTCTGATCTCTGGCTTGGTTCTTTGCCAAATAACATCATTTTAAATTTACAAGTACAGGTGTAATGAAAGAATCCAAAGGGACTAGTCCCCTACTGGGTAGGGAAGGAAGGCTGTCAAAGTAAACAGCACCAATTGCAGTAAATAAAAGAAAAGCTGCCTTATTCAAAAGAATGAGAGTGGATAAAATGTAAAAGCACACACTTAAAGCAAGCCTTGCACTGAAGATATGCTCAGAAAAAACCATAGAATGGACCAGGCAGACAAGAGACTAATATTAAGAAAAGTACTAGCATCATCACAATTCCTTTCGGTTATTGCTCACCAAGCTTAAGACATGATTTCTTTTAAAATGAGATAAAATGGATGATTGTCAAACTTTCTTATGGAATTTTTCAATTTGAGATGCTCTGATTTATGTTAGCAAACTATCTCTCATTCTCCTGTGCCAATCATTTCACAATCCTGCCAAAAAACAAAGAAATGCTCAGCTTTTATTTACATGTAACTTCTACTTTCTAAGACTTTTGAGGATTGACAGTTCCTTTTAACTAAATAATCATAATAAATAATTCAAGATAGGGCTTGAAGGTGAAGTCTTCATTCCGGTTGAGTGGCTCAAATTGTGCTGGAACCTACATGCATGTCGGGGTCACCAAGCCTTTAGACAAAAAGAAGTTCTGCCACTCAGTAATGGTTTGCTGGTTTATTACAGGTATTTTGTCAAACGAAAATTCACTTGGACCCATCTATACTCCTAATCAGAGGAATACACTTAAAAATGAAATGTCTTGTCTACAATTTGTACCCAAGGCTGACAATTTGTTCAAAAGACCGTAAAATAAACCAATACCCCAATCTCTTTTCCATGAAAACTCTCTTATTTAAAGTACAGTCAAACCTCAATTATCCAGATTTTTAATGTATCCTGACTCACTTTCCTGGTCCCATTTTTTCACAAATATTAATTAAAATTAAAATCAATTAATTAAAATATTGGTGCCATAAAGTTTTGTAAATATTATGGTGAATTTTGGCAACAATGCATAATGATTTGAGAGCCTTCAACCCTTAGGCAATCCAATTCAATCTTACACTTTCCCACTGAAGCCAACATTTCTCAAACATTTATAATGCTTGTGATTTGAACTGTTGATTTTGAGAAAGTAACCTTCTGCTATAGTTAGGAACCTAAAAAATTTGTCCTTTTAAATATAATTTACTCTTTGTTCCCTTTGTAATTGCTTAGAACTCTTTCCAACTGTGGAAATTTTCTCAGAGAATAAAGGAATTAATGTTTTAGCTTCTACATGTTTCCCAAATTTGGGGGAAGCATGTCCCTGTACCCTACCTCCCTAAGTAAGAATGCATGCTGTGTCTCACTCTTTGCCAGAAAATCAACTTGAGAGCTCTGTGGATTAAATGGCTCATTTATATTTATTATCGGTCTCTGGGTTATCTGAACTATTCAACCAAGTCCCTATGTGTCCAGATAATCAAGGTTTGACCCTAGTTACATTGAAGGGGAAACCACAACATTGTTGTCGCTAGCTTTTAGAGTGTTGCAAATGACGAAACTAAACAACAAGCATAACTTATAAAGAATACATAGATTTTTCCTTTGTTAAAATTTTTTGAACCATTTTGATTTCAATACTCTTTGAGTTCCTTTTCATTCTGAGATCAGTTTCTTTCCTTCAAAGCAGACAATGAGTACACATAAATAATGAAAAAATGCTGCTTAAATTTGACTTCAGCTATGACATAAAATTATTTTGCTCCCCAACTATGAACTTAGTGATACCAAAACACAAGTTTGAGCACTGTTTAATTAAGGTTTAAATGGACTTTAACATAGGCATTATAATAAATGTAAGATATTGGAGGAATCTCAGAGAAGCTTGTATTTTATGGACCTACATTTATGGCAAAGTGATTTGCAAAATATTTCAAGTATTTTGCCAAATGTACGTGCTTTTCGCCAGTTATCTAAGACAAAATGCGATCTACAGCTTTCAAAAAATACTTATTGGTTTACTGGTAAGGTGAGCGCAGGGTTTTGTTCAACTGGATTACACATGTTATCTTAGACACACCTCTACTGTCAGTGTCGTTTTTCCCCTTCACTTCATACTTTTAAACAAAATTCGAATTCTTTAGTGATAGTTTTCAAAGCGAAAAAAAAAATTAGACATTTCGTAGTCTTTAGCTCGAGCTTCTCAATTTACAGGAGACGAAAATGCACCTTGAAAATGAATCGATATCTCCAAGGAGTTCGCTATGCTATTTTCTTGCTTGGTTAAGTCAGACTTTCTCCGATAGCTGGAACATAACTCTATTAAATTGTCTACACTCGTAAATAAAAGCTGACTTTATCATCTTAAATACTGGGAATTAGAAAATATTGAAAACATAAATTCTGTAAGCAACAAACATAACAATGGCATTCAGGTTGCCTGAAGGTCCTTCACAAGACACAAGTCACACAAGCATAGCCATTTTTCGCACGGCTCACCACATGAATACATTGTTCATCGATTATACAAAGCCTACAAAATAGAGAAGAAATCGGTGAAACCGGCTGCGCGTACTCTAAATAAACACAATAACGATACAGCTGTATGTTATTCTCGTCACTTCCGAAATCGAATGCACGTCCTAATTATAATTAGAAGCACACGACAATTGAAGCAAATTTCCAGTAATAAAACTTACGGAGCAATGCTTACCCAATTGCCTCAAATTGAAGCCACTTCATAAGGCTATAAGAATTTATACCTTTTTGTTGAATGGGATCACGAGCTGATGAAGTGGTTTTTGAAGAAAACAAATACGCACATAGACACCAAAATTCGCCACATTTTAAAAGCTGAAGATCTCTGTTGAATGGGTTTTCCAATCCCTCATTATGGAGTAAAAGGGCGTCAAAATTACGCCTTTTATCTCTATACCTTGAAAATTTTCTTCCACAGTAGAAGGGAAATCAAAGAAAGGTTAAACAATCACTCTGCTGAAGTAGCAACAGAGACGCATCCTTGAACAAGAAATGGAATTAGAGAAGAACGACCAGGCTCGCGCACTGACTTGAATCAAAGATGAGTAGAGATGCTTACCCGCAAGTACAGATCTCGCAAATACACTTTTTCGGCATATTCACCTCCCTTTCGCCGTTGTTCAAGGTTAAAGATTTTCCATCTTCTTAACAAAAGTAACTTAACCCGGACCTCAAAGAGTTGATTTGTTTCAAGCCATGTCTTCCGGTTGCTATGACAACATAGAACAGATGCCTGTACACTCTCTTGGGATTTGTCTCATGCGACTTACAATAAGCCAAACGTCACGCAGCCCAACTGAAAAAGAGAACTTGTAATCCGATCGCCTGTAACGCACATGAAACTATAACTAGTGCGCGACAATGTTTCTTGGACGAAAATAATTGAGTTACAGAAGTACCTCGTGTTTAATTTCGTCATCATTGCTCAGTTCTTTAGCCTTTCGAAAATTTGACAACCCCTTAAACTGGGAAGCAGACAACCCCTATTGCGCGAACAAGGGTTCTGAGAGCTCGTTGAATAAAGATTCTGCCACCTGGCGGTGTCCTTACGATATTGTGTTAATTCAAGTACAAGAGCTGAGGAATGCACTGATCGTCTTTAATCGAATTCTCTCATCGAGGCAGAAAAGTTGAGTTAAAAGAAAACTTTGAGACATCAGAAATACCTTTTAGATCTTACAATGTTAAACAAAATATTGGTAAACAAAACTGATCCGAAATATTTTCAAATATTAACCGGGAGTCTACTCTCAGAGCTGTAAAACCACAGTATAGGCGTGCATTCTGAAACGCTAAGCTCTAAAATCCAGTCCTACATTCGTATAATTTATTGCAAATTTATCATTGACCAAGGTAGCCACTATCTTGAATCTGGAATAATAGCGAACATATTTCGCAATGTTTGTTTGTAAAAACAAACAATATCAATCTGATCACCAGTGGTTAAACATGAATGTAACTTTCTTCGTTTTTTGGGGGGATAGGGGTTGGGGAGCAGGGTGAGGGGAAGAGCATGATAACTTTTTTTAGCGCACTCATATGGAATCTTCGGCGATTAGCCATATATTTCATGCTGGCGGTTTAAACAAACCGCCACTCATTGGGAAAAAAAGTCAAGTTTTTTAGTGTTGTCATAGATACGTAGACACTCAACGAGATTAATAAATCAGAGTACTCGAGTAACTTAGTCGCCTTTATACATTAATTACGCTAATTTGCGCCGCAGAACCTGCGGAGCTAAGAGCTTACTCGTGCTGATCTTACTTGAACACGATTGACTGTGACCACACAACTCACGAAACACAAAACTCGGTCACGCTGACCGACAGTCTTCAACACATTTTAAAAAGATACGTTTGTGAGACTTGTGATTGCGACAACGAAGTATTACAACTCATCCGATGTCAGCACCGCCTTGAGGGTAATATTTTCTTTTACTCTTGAGTCAGTTTGAATGCCTGCATGTACCTCGCAGTTATTGTTCTATTGTTTCAGGTCCTAGTTTAACACAACTTATGACGTGAGGGCCAGTAGCACTGGTCTTCAAAAATGATTTCATGCCGAGCGGTACAGATCGTGCAATAACTTTTTTCAATTTGATGATTAATCCCGGCAATCGAGTTATCAGTTACCCATCTGCTTAGGTCTATTTTCATTCAGTGCACGTATACGTTAAAGTAAGCTTTCTGACTCTGTCACACAGCTGGAGCATGATTTGAATAAAATGGTCATGCATGACGACAAATCCTACCAAACTTTTACCTAGTTTTGAGTGGTTACACCGTTTACACCTTTCAGCAAATGATACCTAGCTGAAAGAAACTTGAACGGAAGATTTCTCTGTATTGTATTGGTGATGATGACTTTACATCATATTAAACTTTGGAGTATAGTTCCGCTCCGGCTTGGTCAAACGTATATATTAGACCTTTTGATATGTTACACGAGATAAGTACCTTTCAAGTTGTTGAAGTTCTTCACCAATCTTGACTTATTACCACGATATTTACTCTGTTTAAGCTTAAGTTAATAGTATATGGTTTCTTTAGACTTAATGGCGATTTAGGACCCCCCAATGTCGTATAAACTTGACATTCTTGAGATTCTTTGTTGAGTGTCGTACACAGTTCAAACAAGAGCTTTGATTTCCTGCGTTTTCGTTATTAGATGTAGAAGAGCACTATTTTCTTTTCTATGATCGCTTTTGCTACATCCAACAGTTAATTAAAACTTGGAAAGTCATGCACTTTTGCTAGTTGTTACTACTTTGATACATCGTTTAGTTTAGAGCTTAAACGTCTTCTTTGTAAATATATACATAAAAAAAATCTTTATTAATCTAATACCACTCAGATGAAAGGAGACCTTTATTAACACTGACACATGCTTTGATCTTGGCTGTTCTCAGTAAATCTAATACCAGAATTGTGGTTGAAAATAAACTCAGGAGGTGATCTTAACAAAAAATATCTACGGTATTGTCTCTCGCAGCATGTGTGTTTTCTATTTCATTAAAAGATGTATATATGTGTTAGTCGGCCCACAGCTGTGAGAGACAAAGACTGATCGAGAACCGTTTACAAGACAACAAGAAAAGTTCAGTCAACGCTATTAATTATTGGTGATTGTTTTTCTAAGGAACCTGCAAACAGGGAAGCCGCTAATTCAACTACAAGCAGAACATAGATCAGGTACTGTTCGGTTATTATCTCTTGCATTGGTATTAATTAAGTTTCGAAAGGAAGTCTAATGAACTTAGAGTAATTATTAAAAAAGCTAACCAAGCAACCATCAACAGAGCTGTGCCGGGCTCTTCTGTGCTATCTATAGTGACAGTATTCCGGCTCTCGTGGTTCGTGAAGAATAATGTGAACCACATCAAAATGTATCTCAAAGGCAGCTGGTTTCATTCTTTCTATCCTGCATGCTTTTACTGACTACGGGTATTTCGACTGTTCGATTAACAATAGATTTACAATAAATGTCAAGTTTTTGGTTTAACTGTCTACAATATGCATAGTTTGCATTCCATGTGAAGTTTTTGGTGAGTCAAGTTGAAGTTTTTAAAACCCAAGCAACTATCGTGAAGTTAACTTAAACACTGACTTATTCTTCTTTCGGGAGTGTTAATTACCTGTACATGTTTCCTATTCTTAGTTCTCCTCCTTCGTTCAATGAGTTCTTTGGAGTCATGTGTTCTTCGCGTATTAATAATTAACTTTTGCTTTGGGCATTCAATGATGTGTTAATGCGTAATATCTTCACGTTTAGAGATTGTGTGACTTAAGTTATCAGCAACTTCTGTAAAAGCATTTAGTTTCTATTATAACGGTGCTGATACACGCTAAGAAACCACTTGTGATAGTAATGATTACGTATTTTCTAAATATTCACCCCTGCTTTAACTTAAGCAACTGAAAAACATACATGATCTGATACAGTATTTCAAAATTGGCGCCGCTTATGGCGTGGAAATGAAAGGAGGGAACTGGGTGAAGCTGTTCTTATTTTATTGTGGAACAAACCTTTGGACGTTTCAGCCACAATCAAGATCGAAACACAAAAGCTAGAAAAGAACCTCAACTCTCTTCCATTTCATGGCTTTGCTCGCCTGCTATTTCTTATCAAGTGTTCAGTTGTGCAACAAGGTACAGATCTGACCAATGGTCCAAAGGCCAAATCATGAAATGGTTTTAATATGCCATCTGTGGACTCCGATGCTCTATATTTTCACGCTTTTCTAGATATTTAACAAAATCACAATACTTCTCAGAATCTAAGTACTGATCAGTACAAATATTTAAAAATCCTCGAGTCTTTCTGGCAATGACATTGTGATTTCTAACCTGATGTTCAACTTTTGAAAGAAACCACACTTCTACCATTGGCCGGGTCCTTTTCGTATTAAACCAGGAGAGAGGTGATCCATGAGACGACGTGGCAGCCTCTGACCATTCAGTTCCTTTTTGGGGTTAGGCAGCTCGCAAACCTCACGTGGGTGATAAGAGCTTCCTCGCAATGAACAAAAATGGTATCACTGTATGTTGTACATGTATTGCTCTTGGAGTCTTAGGCCGAACTGAACACAGCAGAATGGAAGATGAAACAAGGTAATAATACCAAATTTCATGGCACCTGTAGATTTGATAACCACATGAATTAAGTCATCAGACTACCGTGAGAGGGGCAGGCCATCGCTAAGTAAACCACATAAAGGTCTGTCAGGTGGCCACCCAGACAAAAAGATCGCTCGATATGGCTCATAATTGATCCTTCGTAAATGATGTCAGTTGCTTGATAAATAGCCCACAACGAACACAACGAACGTCTCAGAGGAGACGGTTTCCTGTTTTGTCGTAGGATTTTTTGAAATGACGGAAACGTGATCTAACTTGACCATTTGAGGCCCGCTTTCACTGAGCTTTTCACTTGCACCTGATGGGATGAACAATTACACGGTTATCTTAATCCCGACTTGATAAATTTCTCATTTCTCCTCTTCAGCATTCACGAGAATATGCGAATTGATATCTCAGAGAAAATTCTGCTCCTGAAAAAGATTCCCCTTTTTTGTCGATTCGGGTTGTTAAATTTACTTTTCTTCATCTTAAAGAATAAATCGATGCAAAAATCATTTTTGTTTGCTCTAGCACCATATTCTATTTTATTAGAGTCCAGCATCACAAACGGACCGTTATTTTTAAAACATTGTTGCAGTGTAATTTTGAAACATACTCAAGATCTTAGTGTAGCATACAGCTCCTATTGGCAGTAGGAAACACTTGCATGAATACGGTTCAGATCGCCACGCTTTGTCGGTTTGGTTTAACCAAAAATTGCATAGCTCCTCTATCAGTTATCGCCATCTTTGCAATTCATTAATAAATAATTCTCGTTAATCCAGCCTCCGACCATTCTCTTGTCACAGTTGGACAAGTCTAGTACAGGAAATTGCGCCCAATCAGTTCCGACCCCGACAAAGAGATAAGAACAAACACGCTATCACCAAAACACACTATCATACGACCACGGCGTTCAGTTACTGCTAAAATGCACCATTACAAAAAAATGTATTTTAGATACAGATATCACTTTCACACACTAAATTGTCTCTGAAGCTGAAGCCAGGAGCGAAACTCACCTGCCCATATCGGCCCTTTTTTATACTGCCATTCTCACCTAGGAATGTAGCCATTATCTGTTTATTAATGTCTAGAGTTTTCTTTTTTTTAATAAAAGAATTACTAATGTTTTATTTTCATGAAAACCATTTATTTTTGTTAACTGGAATAACAAACAAAAACTAATTGCTTTGCCTCTGTAATCGCAAAATCGCTGCTAATTTTTAATTACAGGAAATCAATGTGACAATTTCATTTTTGATCTTATCTTAAGAATTGTGTCTTAGAGAGTGTAGAAACCATGATTTTGTTTTATAATGAAAAAATTGATTAAAACTGAATGATTCACTGCTGATCAACAAAAGCGACACAATCAGTTACTTTACAACATTGTCCGTGCTTGAACTAAGGCGAGGCTCCTTTCCACCCTTTGAAGACGTCAACTTACGTGGACGTTTGATGAGCAGGCAGAAAGAAAATATATGAAGGTCTGATTATATCTCTGGCCGGCTTGGGTTATCGCATAGGCAATTGAGGTAATACTAAAGGTAAAACCACCTTAAGGGGGAATTGGAGACACCAAGGTTCCTTTGATTGCTTAATTCTAAAAACAACTCCGTAGCAGCTCGTACTTTTATCCTCAGACTGTTATATTTCGCCGACAGACAAAATCCTTGTAAAGTGTTGAATTCTCGCAAGGAACCGACAGTATACTTGATCCGCGAACGCTCACTTGAAGTGTTATCAAGGATGCCTTCTGATGAGAAGGTGATAAGAACTTAATGAAATTCTTTGTCAGAGATCTGTTGGAATGCGTCATTGACAACTTCTGTCTTGTTAGTTCTGAGATAAGAAACTGACTCGCGCAAACAAGGTCTATTGATTTAGCAGTATTTACTCTTTCATCAGTAAATACGGCATTTATTTCTAAGTGAAGATCAACTATTAGCAACAAGTTTTAGTTGTGATTAGTTGGCTCATGGTGTTCTCGTTGGTCGAAGTGGCTGAATCGGAACAATCTCCATAGACTCAGTGTGGTCTTGAAAGGATGAAAAATGAGCCCAGGTTCCGACACAAAAGACGTGATAATTGTCTTGACACAAGATCTCTGACTGTTGCCAAAGAATTCGTGTGCTAATCACGACCTGGTCATTATTTTGACTACGCAAACCCAGTGTATCTCCGACACGTACCTCTTGAAATCAGTGCGTTAACAAGACAGGGGGCACAATAAGGGTCTAGGAATTTTTGGTAAGTTGTGTTAGGGAACTCTTTCCAATCCAGTTCCATTTTGCACAATTGTTATTTTTCTACTTCTTAACTATCCTAAACAAAGTTACTCTATAAACACGTTCATAGCAATCCCGATCGTATTAGCCGTTCGATGATCCCTCCATGTGCTCGACTCAGACGTATTTGAAGAATGAAACTAGCTCCAAAGATTTTTACCATTTTAACAAAGAGGTCAGATCCTTCGAATGTGACCTAGCATATTTAGGGTCTAATAACACAAAATAGGCCACGGCCAATTTTAAAGAAACCAAATTTTAATTCGGAACTATAATTCAGCCGTTGGTGACAATCAAATTACCTGACTGGCTTATTACTTACTCTAGGTCAATAATCTAACAACACAATTCTCCACGCAATCGATGATAAATAAATCATCGGAGCTAAGAAGCTGCCAAAAGTTTATTTTAATGCCTTGTTAGCATGCATAACTCGTTACATATGATATATGCCTTTCCTTGGTTTTAAAAACTGAAATATGTCGTCCTTTTGTGTAACGTGATACAAAGCCTCTAAACCAAGATTGGAAGATAAATGTTTACTTTTAGAGCCATGTGTCAGGTACTGCGAATTGTTTGATATCTCTGGTTCTTTTGAGATAAAATTCTTGCGGAACATTATCACCACTGATGCATATACAATTAGAAGACTACATTGGTTGATTAGCCAGAGCGTAGACAAACATAAACAAGTAATCTAAGCTTCTACTGTTTCTAACAAGACAAGACCATGGCGAATATTGAAATAATCTTTAGACAGCCATTATTAACTTGCGTAGTTTATCATCTTGTACCTTAGATATTTTCATTTAACTGTCGAAAGGTTTTTCCAAACTGTAAACCCATCCCCTCCACTGACGATCTTTATTAGGTTCTCAGTTTCGGTTATGAGCTGCTATCACCGTAACATATGTTTCAAGGCAATTTTTTAAACACGCCCAATGGTTTTCGAGCACCCTAGGAGACTCAATTACCCTAGATGTATGGATATAGGAAATATTGCAAAGGTTTTTACGTAAAGTGTAGGAAGATTATTAATTTTTGGGCCTCTCCTTTTGAGAATTGAGCTCAAGAAAATGAACTTTACTCAAAGTAGAAAACTGAGTTTGTGAATAGTTACGAAGTAAATACTATCTTTTCATATCTTTGATCTGATGAATGACACACCTGCCGCCTGTCGACATATTTCTCATCATCACTTTGCATGTAGAAAGTAAATAATAATTATATACCAGTTAATTATTACAACATACTAAATTCTCAATACCTTCAATCTGCGATAACGTCAAATCTGATTAATCATGAATACTTTGAAGTTTCAAACTTTATGTGGTGGTTGAATGCTTCCTTCGCAAAGTAGACTAGTATTTAGAAAGTAGGTGTGGTGTTAGTCCACTACAGGTTACCTCGAAGCTTTTTGTCAGTTTCCCCTCACAATACCCCAAGGGAAGACGAGTATTTTGAGAGTAAACTACCCGGCGAAAAACGAAACAAAACAAAACAAACAAAAACACAACGAAATGACTCGGTCAGAGTTACAACCCGACCTTTCGATTAGAGTTCATCACTGAGGATGACCTCAACACCTAAACATAGTGAGGAGACCTCTCAAGTGGGAGTGAATTTCTGTCCAAAAGATGAAACTGCCAAGAACTATGAACGTACTCCTGAATAGCCATCGCCAGGAGCCCTTCATCTAAAATTAAAAACAAACTCCTGCTCTCATTTAACCTGTTTAATTGGTCACACATGTGTATTTCATCTACTGGACTTGAAAGTTAATTCAAAAATAAATACTCCTTTTACAATATTAATGAAGCTTAATTGGCTAATTAGATAGTCCAGAAGTAGACGAAGACAATCTTTTGTTTCCCCCGTCAAACTCTAATTGCAATGGGCGTCTCTACAAAAAACACAATTAAAACTCTCAGACAACTAGGCAACTATATTGCAGATCGAAGAAAAAAGATGCATCGAGAAATGAAGCAGTAGCGATAACTCAGTTATATAGCAGTGTAGATCAAAGAAAAAAAGAAATTTCAGGCTTGCGATAGACAAAATTGATGGCAAGTTTGAAGGTAGCTCGTTGTTAAAACGACTACAGTGAGCAGCGAACGAAACCGCCATCCTTTCTAACAAGGAAGGTGTTCACGCTGCTTGGATAAAATAATGAAGACGTAGCCCTTACTTAGAGGAAAATGACATCAATTAGTTGTTTTTACTATAGGAATAATAGCGTCAATTTCAACTTGCCGTCGCAAGCTTAGGTTGCGTGTAATGAACAGTGCATCGATCAGCAAAACTTAAAGTTTAATCAATGCTCATATCGAAGGCTTAGATTTTAAAAAGGCGTATCTTTATTTAATTTTTTTTTAACCGGTAAAGTGAATTTAAATAAGTGTTCCCCCATTACTCTTACCACTGGCATGATGGGGAACATTGAAGACTTTCAGGTCATCATTGCGATCAATTTAGCAAAAATTTGATATCTTCAAGGATCTGGAATTAAAAAAAATACGTTTATTGGCACATCATGGAATGGTCAAATCAGTTTAATGGTCGCATAGCTGAACTTGGTGATCGTTTACAACCATCTGTCCCGCTGTTAAATATCATCAAAGGTAATTTTCGGCCCAAAACCTTCCAGCTTAATAGGTTTGACTGCTCTTAAAAATGTTGTCACCAAGAACTTGAATTGAAAACATAAGCTGTTTAGGATGACAGTACTTTTCAACAGCGCTAATTTGAATTATGGCGCAATAAAAATTCATCGTGCTTACAGAGAGACAATCCTTTTTAGACTTTTTAAAATCGTATTAGTGCTCTAGATGTTATAATGAACAGATTGCGTTGGGGCAAAGGAAAGCGTTATCCATACAGGGGTCCAATATAGTACAAATAACACTTAAACAGCCGTGATGAAGTGGCTTTTTCTGTTGTTTATTACATAGAGCTTGAGAAGGTGGATGATCTTTCACGCGTCTTTGCGACCGCAAAGGAGTTCCAACGACGATGGAAATTTTTGCGGAAAATCAGTTTATTGTCGGCGGTATTTACAGGGTTGTGGAACATTTTGTAACTCACAAAAATTCACTTGCACAAATCAAAAAAATTCCCTCCCGTGCGGTATAAAAGTGATTTACTTCGTGTTGCTGAATATTCTGGGGTGGGGTTACCCGGGTTAGTGAGTGATTACCCATTTCGAGCCTGATTCATGATGGATCACTAAATGTTCTGCGATCTTCCACGATATGTTTGCAATATTACATACTTCATATCTTTTGGAGCTTCCGGAGAGGAAACGGCAGTTCAAACAAAGGCATATCAAATTTTATTTCAGGAAGCGCTTTCGTGACTTGTTTGACAAATATTACTTTTGAATAATGGCTTCAGAAGCACCAGCCTTCCAAAAAGTAACCAGACGAATATAACTTGTTTTCCTAGCAGCGCCATGTTGTCTTGTACTCTAACCTGTAATATAAATTACACATCAAATATTTATTTTTGTTTTTTATTGGAAAAAAGAGCGAAACTGAGCGGCAAATTGGAGCAAGTCTCAAATAGACTAGTGACTTTTTAACCGAACTACCAACCCTTTGAGCTCGGGAACATATGTGGTCGTTCTCTCAAAAATTGGATCATTGCTTTTGATAGTTGAATGGCAAATACAAATTTTGTGTTCTTGAATTGTTAAGTTTTAGGCCTCCTACTTTCGAAGCCGTTTTAACTTGATTGGCACCTCTTTACAGCGACTTTAGATGTCGAATGGCAGTAGGATAACATGAAGTATTTAATACTTACACGGTCCATTATGAGATTTAACCTCGTATGAATCTCATTATATTGATCTGCGACTGTTATCAAATTGTTTAAGAGTATCTGAAGTTCTTCTTCAACAGCCTACAAATAATTTCCGAATAAATCTCTACCGGTCTCATGTATGGCAATTAAAAGACTGCTAATAAGGTGCAAAGAGCTTGCTGACTTCACGCCTGGTTGATTTTCTTACAGACAAGAGGTGAATATGTATGAAGTTGATTTACTTACGTTCCAGTGCGTTCTGTATAACACTTTGCCATTGTCCCTCATTCTGTTTGAGCGGGCCAGCTTAGTAATAGTTTTAGCAATAATTCAGTTGTCAAGCAAACTTTCTCAATTATTGTCAGTGTGTCAACGGAGTTTGAAGAGACGAAGAGACATTGTCAAACTTATCGTCTTATAAGTTTGTTCACCGGCAACGTCTCAACATATCTTGGCACGGGGTTACAGTGCTGGGATTTTTCATAAGTTTACATTGTGGAGCAAACAGCGTAGAAAGGACACTAACACGACATATTAATCATCTGCCCTCTTTATGAAACGAAGTCATAAACCGTGAAGAAAAACATGTAAGTTTTGCATCTGAATCCAGTTTCGGGAAAGTCTGTCGAGTTCTTCTAATTATGAGTTTTGTGTTTGACAGAAACAATGTGGAATTCACTTCTGTGGACAACATTACTCGTGCTGATTACCCAGTGCTGTTCGCAGTCGTTTCAGGTAAGAATGAATCGATTTTTAAGCTGTTTAGTCCCTTTTTCTCCTAACAGAAAGAGGTAAAGTTACAGTTTGTCATTTAGTCCACGCGGCTGCCAAAAACCGTTAACCAGATCGACTTATGATTATCTTATGTGTAATGATCGTGTGAGATGCACATGTTTCCTATACAAATTGTTCAGCAGTAGAATGGCTTCTTTCCCTTAAGTGTCTAAAATATATTTCTGGAGGAATATGTCACGAGAGTGGAAGACGCAGTCATGTATGAAAAGAAATAAATAACTATTGAGTTAATGCAATACTTTGCCCAAAGGTTTATTTTTTTTTGAGGTCTCGCTGAAAGTAGTCAAGAGCCTTATAAATTTATCTCCCCAAAAAGATAAGATCTCTAGCATTCTCACAGTGAGCAATTTACAGCTCATTAAGTGTTAATGCGTGAGAACATGGAACGTTCTCTAGATGTAAATAAGATATGATAACTTGCCGTTTAAATCGGATATTATTTTCAGTTAGTGTTTAATATTGGTCTACGACGACGGAACAATTGTAAGGACCTAACAAGGACGGAATTGAGGCGATCGAATAAATAGTTTAAACGGCATTAGAACTGTCGTGAATTCAGCCTGCTTAATGAGATAGATATACAATTCTGCCTTAATCGAATTCATTGGCCTAACCACAAATAACTACAATTGACAGAATCGGTGGGAAGTAGATAAATGTGATGCTAATTTCAACCCAATATGGCCCAATGAGAAGGAAACAGAAATGTCAAAGCTGATCATTTCGATGATGAATAAGTCTAAATCTTCAAAGAGTAATTTCAAAGCAGCCCTTGAGGGCTTCTTAAAGTTTTTTCCTATTTAATCTGCGCTTTACTTTGTAATAATGAATAACAGAAATTTCCAGAGTCAAACCGCAAGTTCAAGATCTAGACTCCTAAATTGGCCTCAAAAGTTGAACGTGTAAAAGAAAAAAACATTCAAAGACTTCACCAATAGGTATCAGTTTAATAATATATATATATATATATATATATATATATATATATATATATATATATATAGATATAGATATAGATATATGTATATTGATTTGGCCATGTCGATACTCATATACTCATAGTACAAAACAAAACTTCTGACCAGGGATGCGAGTGACACTTCAACTGGAATCAAACTATCATTTACGCAAAACGTCTCGCTGCATCACGTTATCTCCTAAGCAGTTCTTCCCTTCTATAACTTCAAATAGTCAATGAACTTATCAGTGTCTAAAGTGCAGGTTTCTGTCACCTGGGATGTCGTTTCAACGACCATTAGAATTTTTAAGTAATCCACATGGGAATGAGCTATGATGTTGTGGCTAACAACGAAGGTTATGATTGACAAGTTCCAAATTCTCACCAAACCACCATAAGCCACAGTATTCGGTTTTAGATCGATAAAGAGTTGTGTGTATAAAATTGTGGACTGAAGCATTAGAAGATGTCCAATGAGAACAAAACGCCGGACCATTACTCTGCAAATGTTCGTTTTTTGAAGGGACATTCATTTTAGAAAACATAGCTTGCACATCACTCGAACCCATGCGTCGATTGTATGATAGGAATTCATCGCTTCAAGGATTGCTGCCCAAACACCCCATTAGTAGAGAAAAAGGCGACGACACGTTTTGACTTGTGCTGGTCTCAAGCATTTTAGACAGCATCATTGAACCGAAACATCAGTGTCTATTAAGTTCTATTTTTCTGCCTTGAAATATATATTATAGAAAAGGGTACGAGAGATAAGGATTTATGGAAGCATTATATAACGTCTTGAAGTCTTAAACCCAGTTACCAACTGGATTCAAATTTGGGCATAGAATTGTGGTAAATTATTTCTTTGTTGTTTTTCTAAAATCGGAAGCGTAAGCCACCCATTGTTTGAGGTATTTTTAGCCGGATAATTATCGTCAATAAAACTATCTCAGTAAAACACTTTGTTATGCAAGGCTTTTGTGTACCTTCTATGGAATTCATCGGTGACTTCGGCTTGAAAGAAATTTTATTACGTTCACAAGATGAATGAAGCCCAAACATCCTTACATAAAATCACGGTTGTCATCATTGCGACTCCTCTTTATCAACAACTCAACATAACTTTGTTTTCTAGACAAATACCTAAGATGTTCACCGCTTCATCCCCGTCCTCCGACTGATAATATATTTTCGTGATAACTCACAATAAATTAAGGTCTTTTCGTTAAGTTATTCGAAGTATTTCGGGTTATTATTGTTTGATATTCGGTAGGTTTTGACATGTGCATATACCTTTCTGTTCAATTTTTCTCTGATGTAGTTAGAAAGTATTCCGTGTTATATTGTTGACCATTAATTAATTCCTAGTGGTCTGCTTACCGGAGAGATAACTGGGGTCCCTGGAGTGACTGGTCTCCTTGTACTCGTTCATGTGGCAGAGGCACTACATTCAGGACAAGGAAATGTTTAGCCACCTCCAGGTTTGTACTGTTTTTTTTCTTTTTCTTTTCTGGAAAAGGAGCTATTTTCAGCACCTCTGCCCTTGACACTCGACTACAACAAAATCTAAATAAGGATGTAGTCGCCCATATTTTCATGGAAAAAAAAACTCCAAATGGGTAATTTTATCGAAAAGTACCAGCAGTTTATAGATTAGTTCATCCTCCCTATATTAATAAAATTGATTATTTATGTAAGACTGGAAGGGTTTTCCGAAACAAAACGGAGAGGTTATGGAACAGAAATAAGCCACGTGAACATGTATTTGCCATTTCTGTGCTCTTAAACTGTGGGATTTTTTCCTCTCAACTGCTTCGTGAGCGCAGAAGAAAACTAAACGTCCAATTGGCATTTGAACAAGAGAGGGTTGGGTGAAGACCATGACAAATTTCGTCTCGTCCCCATTGCTTATCGTCTCAATCTCTAGCCACCTAAAGGACTTGTTCCTAATCGATAAAAATCAGACTGCCAGCGATTTGATGGGGACAAAGCTCTACTGAAAGCCTCAAGCGTCAAATAGTAATGTTATGAAGGAGAAATGCTCCGATGAGTCATATAAATTAAATGAACCATAATTGATAGAGATCACGGGTGGCTTATAGGAAAAGCACGCGTGAAGCACGATTATCTCGACACCAGCCTGTGTGAAATATACAGATTACGTGAAACCTATGTGTGAGGTCAGCTTATTTTTTTTTTCCTAAACTCTGAAATACTGAAGTTGAGCAGCGTGCATCTTACAGGATGAGCAGCTTTTTAAGTTCTCCAAGTTGTGAGCTCTTCTGTTTCTCAAGTTCATTCGGATTATAGCTCAAAGCATTGCTCAAAAAAATGTGTAAATTCTCTTGAATTCTTGATTGAAAAGTTTCTTCGATAAATGTAAAGACGAAAAAAAAATTTCATATCATTAGCTGTTTCTCTCGGCTTCCAGAAGTGGCAGTCTTCCTAAATATATACTGAGGGTGTACAAGCAGTATGGCGAAAACAGAGGAAGATGTCTGGGAAAAGATATTCAGTACAACACTTGTAATATGCAGGTATGTTTCCCTTGCTTGCTATGATGATAACTTATCTTTGAATAGGGATTACTTTATCTCTGGGATCAGCTGGCGGTCAGGTAACAAAGTTGCGTCAGCAGACATTTGAATCGATTATTAATCAATTACTAGTCAGCAGTTAGATATGCTTTGGAAATTAACTCTTTCGATTGCATTGTAAAATAAGAAGAAATGTGTGGCTCCCATGAAAATGGTTTTAGACTGCGCCCTTTCTATTTCTTTGTTACTGGATACAACCAGGCTGTGATCTCAACGCAGTTATATGGCCCCCATGTAAATTCTCTGGAACCACAACCTGCTCCACGACTCAAAACCTTGTTTACCATACTCGAGAAACGTAGATTAAAGGAATGGGCTCCAGAGCAAGTCAGTTTTGGTAGCTACAACTGGTAAGAATATAGTGGAGACTTCAGTGATGTGGCTTCTTATTCTTCATTTTTGTCCGTCGATAAAGTTCTCAAGCAATAAATTACTATAAAAAGTTAAAAGAAAGTAAATCCAGGAACATAGTTGGGCGGTCAACAACACTGTGGAGGGCCAAAAGCTTACAAAGAAGCTTTTGTGATCATTCATTTTTTATTCTCTACGTATAAATACCCTCAGAAAAAGGATACAAATCACAAACAACCTTACACTGAATGTTGTATTTTAGACCAATGATAAAGTATGATTAGTCTCCACACAATCTAATTTTGCCATCAGTTTAACTTTGCAGCCACAGGCAATAAGGTGGATCCTTAAATGGAATTCGATGCATACAGGCAGGACTAAGCTACAGCCATTTAACAGCCAATTATCTTAATATGAAACTACCATAATGCTTTCATGGTTTTTATCATCAACAAGACCCTTCTTGAACAGATAATAAAAGCTTGACTTTCAGCTCTGAGTGACATGACTAACATACAAGCGTCAAAAGTCAATTTTACGATGAAAATAAACCTATCGGAAACCAATTAAAAGTTGAAATAAACAAAATTTTGTCGAAGTCTAGTATCCATGTACATTGAAAAACTGATTTCTTCCCTTATTTATCGAGTTCACCTTTGTAATCTCTGGGAATCATCTTTGACACACACACACACAAATGGAATTTGTAATCCTGTTTATTTGGATGGGTTAGACCAATTATCGGTCGCATCTTTTATGTGCGGTTCGCGAATGTTCTAACTAGCTGACAGCTCTCTTGATAGACACCCTTGTACTGCGAACATGACCCTGGAGAGCACTGTGAGCCATTCAATGAATATAATCATTATTCACCAGTGTTAAAGGTTTATTCAGTCAAGCGTGCGGTGCTCAGTAAAAGCAATGCGGCGGCAATCATAGCAATGGATTCTTTAGACGCGAGGATATTGATGATCATTTTGTTTAGTATAGCTGGGTACAGTGCACAGGACATTCGCGAAACATCGCAGTTACGACGGAATTTAAGAAATCTAATAGAAGCAAAGCCGGATCAAAATGGTGACAGCGATGTACATTCTAGCCTGGTTAGGTACTACGTCAAGACATTGCGAGAGTTGAATTTTGTTAAGTTCAGGAAGAACATTTACACCAAGAATACAACTAATCACCGCCTCACCCCTCCTCAGTGTTCTAACGTAGGTATTTGTTGGAGGTAGTGTCTTTCAACTTATAAAAATTTCACACATGCAGAGCCTAACGACAAAGCATTTGTCGACTTTAACAAAACAGCTAAAGGTTAAGTGGTAAACGACTTAGCAAATGTAAACATATATATTCGGAGTGGTCTTAATTCGTTTTTGCGGCACTTAAAAGACCACTAAATTGCTTTATCTCTAAAGTCTCATCCATACCAATTCTGAAAATATGAACAGAGTTTTCGCTAAAACGTTTTTTTTTTCAATAATAAGAATGGTTAACTTATGAACTGTAGACAGTTTTCTAGGTCTCTTCTTGTTTTAACTGTCGGGGACGAAAATCTTGATCAGCATCAGTGACTTGTTTTCATCTTAAATACTACCAACCTACGCACAGAGAATTTTTCTTCTCCTAGTCTCAGCGAAATCGACACATGATTTATCTTCTTCAAGGCTGCTATGTATCTAGTTTCGTCTGTTCAAAGTGTTTATTGATTAAAAGTTCTCTAAACATAATCACATCAGTATTATCTCTAGAAGGAATGATCACAGATATGTTTGATGTCTGAATTTAGTTTCTGATGAATCAAAATCAAATAATCTAAAACAAGATAACTTAAAAAGCATACATGAAATCACTCAGTATAAGTTATATCGATAAAGTGTTATGCAGAGGTTAAACCGCGGTCAATGACCTACTCATGTACGTAAAGCACTCTTTGTTTCAGCTTATTACGATGTGGAGTAAATGTGACTGAACTGATATACTTGTAGCCTATCTTTTTAAGCGGAAAGCTTCGCTTACGTTTTGACTATCCTTTTTTTTTGTGCTTCATCCATCTAACTTACGAGATGCAAATTGTGTTCAACTTTCTTCGTTCCCAGACTCCATAAAAACACCTCTATATAAACAATACAACTTTAGCGAATCATTTGCGTCTGGAACTGCTTTTTCAATCATGTGTGTAATTTTTGGAGGCCTTTGAGTAGTTGAGAGCGGCCACTGCCGGGGAAAGCTAATCAGCACAAGTTGTAGCAGATCCTGGCCTTAGTTGTCCATTTGGAGTTATTCTTTGGAAGTGAACATTAAAAACCGAAATTTAAGGGCAGCTTTGCTCAGTGTCATGCCTGAAATTCATTCGATATATTTTTTGAATGCTTGCAGGTGTGTTTCCAGGCTCCTGTGGTGACGCGGCAAAGAGCTATCGATGCTCGAGCCGCACAATGCAGAAAGTTTGATAATAATTCCTTCAACGGTTACTTCTTTACTTGGGTCCCATACCTCAAAGGTGAGAGGGCTAAAGTTAAAGTTAACGGTTGCCGGAGGGATGCAGCTAAGAACTTTTCACTATAAAAACTACGCAGTTTTGCTCAAAGAAGTTAATGCCGTTATCGAAGAGATGAGCTTCAATGTTTTTGCCCTCTTAGAAATTAACCATACTTGAATTTTTCGTTAGGTACAACATTCTAACACACATTTGAATTAATTATAGTGAAGGATCGTGATGAGTGTGAGCTTAACTGTTTGGCTAAAGGACACAAGTTTTTCCTTCGTCTTTCGCCTAAAGTCGAAGACGGAACCTCTTGCCTCAGCGATCTGGAGAAAGTCTGCATCGATGGAAAATGCAAGGTGCGTTGAACACACGTTCATCATTTTACTAGTGCCTATAACTTCCTAGCGACGCGTATAGGTTGGGGCCCTTCACCAAACGCAGATCCTGAAAGGAAAAAGATAGTCAAACGTTCATTTTTGTGGTGTTATTTTATATTCCAGGATCTACCTTCAGAATGCAAAGAAGGTGGATGCTTTGGCACGAAGCCATCTGAAGCACGAAAGGAAAGACGGTCCGGAATTTTCACATCCGGAGATGTATCTCGAGGGCAACTCAGTAAGTTTGTTCATGAAGTATTTCTTCTCCTCCTTTACTGTTCTGAAATTTCACGAACAGATATTTGTAGTACCATTGAATATTAAAGCCAATCGCCAAAGGAGTAAAAGTTCAGTGCGGGTTCAGCATATGGGTCCATAGGGTATATAATTCATGGCTGAATGCCATATTCGAACGGTTTGGTTACTTTTCTGAAATCTAAAACTGCAGCACAATGCAGAATTTTTAAGAATTATTTTGTAATGGTGAAGCTTCAAAATCTCATGGTTTCGGAAGAACACCTCTCCTTTAAAAGCTTGGCGTTATTATTACTCTTGGTTCCAATATTTTTTTCGTTGCTGGTCACTTTCATAGATTTCATAGATTTCATTTCTCGATAAGCTGGAAACCACTCCGCTTCGCGTCGTGGTTTCCTACGCTTATCTCGTGTTCTCCCAACCTCCCGCGTGTTTGCATCAGGCTATGTAAACACGGAAACCATTTTACATTTCTTCAATATCTGAGGCAAGAAAAAGTCTGTGTGTTCCTATTCAGTTCTAGGTTACAATCCGGTCATTACAATCCCAGCTGGTGCTACTAATGTAAATATCACCGAAATCCGCAGAAGCAAAAATTATCTGGGTGAGTTGCTGGCATACTAATCCATTGTTGAACTTAATTGTCCAATCAATCATGAAACTACAAGGTCTCCAAACGAGTCCAGACTGAGTGATGCTTTAAAGTTTGTATATCTTTACCAAGCTGATGAAGAGAAAATTTCGAAAGAAGGCTATTTAGAAGGTAGACATTTCGATTTTATCCATCTGAACGCTGAAGATTAATTTTCGGAATAGTAGGTTTTCATGAGAGGTACAGATTTTGCGAATATCTGAATTAAACAATTTTTGGTTGAATCTTAAAACCTCTTACGCTAGCATTGTTTTTCCCTCCAAAAATTAGCAACACCTATTGGAAATAAGTTGGAATTACATGTTTTGCCTGTTTTCTGTAAGCAGACCTCTCTACATGGTAAAACTGAAGAAGTATATTAAGACATATATATTTTTTCGATTGTTTTCAGCTCTCAAGTCGCACGATTCGAACAAGTATTACATCAATGGAAACTGGGTCATTGATTTGCCGAAAGGTTATGACGTGGCGGGTACAACCTTTTATTACACCAGGCCTCGCAGAAACAAAGCAGGCCACGAGGCTTTCATTGCTACTGGTCCAACTGATGAAGATCTTGACGTTATGGTAAGAAGATAAAAATTACCAAAAGTTAATTGACAACGCTGCATCTTTTCATACCTGGAGACAAACTCAAAACAAACTGCTGAACACTTTTGTATAATTACACTTTCTCCAAAAACGGTTCAGCATAACCTTAGCCCAAGAAAAATCCCTATTAAAGTGTGCCGTTTACATAGCAAATTGTATTTGTATGCTTAAGCAACTGGTTTCTAGATACTGGCAAACATTATTAATGCATGGGATACCTCTTGTTGGTCGTCTACACCTTGCAAAAGTTTGCAGCAACCTGTACCAGAGGGTTACACTTCTCCCGGCTGCGATTATATGAAGAACTGAAGACCAGATATTACTTTGTGATAATCGTAAGAGGTTTTTGATACCAGGAGCAGAGTTCGTATGCTGACTTTAAGTTAGTTCACCTGAACTTGTCTTTTTTCAAATGTCATCAAGTGAGTGTAAAAAAATTTATTTTTATGCTTTTTTCGCCAGCTGCTTTATCAAGACGACGAGCCAAGGATCATGTACTCGTACTTTCTTCCCAAAGATTATCTTAATAAAAATCAGGCACAGCAACCTGCTGAACCAGCTGGCTTCGGACAGAGAGGTGTTCAAGTACAGCCTACCCAATCAGTAACTAATGGAAACTTGTACGTTTGGAAACTAACAGGGTTTACACAGTGTACCCACTCGTGTGCTGGAGGTACATAAATGTGCTATAGAAGCCCCAAATAGAGACAATAATCTGAGACCAGTTAACAAAGTTTCAAAAGCGATGTGTTTGAGAACTACTCAGTTTTGCATCAGAAGCGCTGTGAAATTTGGATTGGTTTATCAAATATTCTCAATAATAGAGTAGACTTTCAAATTCTTTAGTCCTCATTGCAGTCAGGTGACAATCCCGTTTTCCATCAACTTGACAACTTAACAAATATTGAAGGTATCGGCATTTACACTGACACTTTTTGCAGGCCTCCAAGAGACGGTGTATCAATGTTCCTCATTAACTGATAACTCAGCTGTTGAACAGTCAGCATGTCAGAGGAACCAAAAACCACAGCAAAGACAAAGAATTTGTAACCTGCAACCTTGCCCTCCAAGGTAACCCAGTTAAACTATGCATTTACTCCTCACAGAAATTCCGTTTGTCAGTTAGTTGTCTGAAAGTAATGGCGTAGAAGCGACAAGTCGCACCATTTGTTATTTCCTTGGGAAGTTCAAGTTATCAGGTGTCAACTTATTTACACAGATGTAAGCCGTTTCTGTAAGACGGAATTATTTGAATAAAACTTTGCATCTACGTTTGGGCAAACAAGATATAGCTGGTGGAGAATCAAGTCAATCGTGATAGAGTCATGAGGCAGAGTGTATACATTTTTGGATTTCAACTACACACAGTACGCCAAGTTAGTTTTATTTCACTTTGAAATAGGGGTTTCTTTCTAGTAGAGGGATGTCTAACGTTTTACTTAAGCAAAGTAATGTTCAAGTCACCTCCCAGTCATTCAAATCTCAGATTTTCCGCAATGCAGAGAGGACATATAGTATCATTAATTCAAATGTTATTTTGTCCACGTGCTGTTCGATTTAGCTAAGTGTTCTTTAATGCAGATGGGAGCCGAGTCAATGGGGTTTGTGCTCCAAGACATGTGGGCCTGGCTTGCAGATCAGAAGTCTATTGTGTAAACAGTTGGTAGATAGTAACGGTGCGCGGAAGGACCAGATGTTACCCATAAGTTACTGTCCCCAGTGGCAGAGGCCCAACCCGAGCCAGAAATGTGATTTGAGGCCTTGCCCTCTTCCAGCAAACTGGACTATTGGAGAGTGGAGCAAGGTAATAGATTAACCGAAGACATTAATGCAAATAGAAACCATATGTAACGAGTCTGCCACAAGCGCAGTTCGCATGCAAATTGGCGTCGACATACACAATGCAAGTATAGCCTGTTCTAGGCGTTCAGGTAGCAAAACGGAGCGCGATAATAAACGGCCCAGTAATAACGGCTGAGGGAAGTAATTAAATTGTCGTTTGTTTCCACACTTCAGTGTTCTGTTACATGTGAAAGAGGACTCAAACAGAGGATTGTTACATGCACAGACATCAAGAATACGTCTGTCAATGAGAGCTTTTGTGGACATCGCTCAAAGCCAGCCATAACGAAGTCGTGCTTCGCGGGTTCTTGCAAAACTGAATGGTTTACAAGCCACAAGTGGTCACAGGTGGGTTCCTTTACCTATACGCTCTCACTTGGTTAGTGTTCCATAGGCTGATAATCTTCTCCACACTTTCAAACTGTCGTTCAACTGCAATACATTTCTTATCATTCTGACTTTGTAAAGCTTTCAATTTCTCTAAAAATTGTCCGAGAAGGTAGTCATAAATGTATATCCTCCGAGTATTGTACTTGGGGATTTGCTTATTTTGTTCGCTCCGGGCTCCCATTCCATCGTATGTCCATACTTCGTACTGTCAGTTTCCTCTCTTCCTACTTTTATATTTTTTTATAAAGTTCCTTAAGACAACTTTTCCCATCACTGTCATTTGTTGACCTCTAACTTACTTTCATCGGACCTTTGTTTCCATTTGTTCTTCTTTTTCTACCCTACTCAATCCGCTTTTTCCCTTTTAAAGTGCTCAGTGCCTTGTGGTAGAGGAGAGAAAAGTCGACTTGTATTCTGTGGGAGAAAAGGAGGTGACGCCCTCCTGTCCGGTCAGTGCCCTCAGACTCAAAAACCAAGCTCGAGCAGAGCTTGTAACAATGGGAGATGTCAGGCAACCTGGGTTACATCAGAGTGGAGCAAGGTAAAATGGCCGTTGGGTGGCTTCGGCTCTCCACACAAAGGAATCCATCGTACATAACCGGGAGAACCTGATGAAAACTAGGAGCTGGGAATTTGTTATTGGTGTATTTATAAAACGTAAAACATAATCACCGTAGGCCATTCGTTTTCCTTGAAACACGAGTAGTTGGTTGTTACTTCTGTGACACACACAAGCTTGAGCCTCTTTATGGGTATTTCCGAAGAAATCGAAGACGTGAAGATCACCGCGGAAAAAACGAAGATCTCAAGATTGAAGCGAAGATCTGAAAATTGACCAAAATTTACGTGATCAAATTGAACACTCAGAAATAAAACTGTCAAAACTCGCAAACACTACAGAAAATATCTGTTAGTTCTGAATTTTGGCATTTGACCACATTTCACTGCGATTTTGACAAAGGTGTAAACAGTGGTTTACTGTCGCTGCCGCGAAACCACATGATGCCATTACAAGGTTGAAAACGACAAAAATAGTCCACTGATAATGTAATCAATAATGACATTAACGACGTCAATGAGAACCCACTAACCAATGGACTCGATTTCATTCGTATCATGAAAATAATAAAAAAATAAAAAACAAAACAAAACAAAAAAAACCAAAACAAAACAAAAAAAAGGAAGATCTTCCTAAAAAAAAGAAGATTTGCAAAAAAATCACGAAGAAAACGAAGACCGTGGGTACCCATAGAGGGGCTAAAGCTTCGGTGATGAGATCTCTCAAGCTTGAAAAAGGAAAGTGAATGGGCATGCAAGTAAGTTAGCTGATCTGTGCCAGTGGTCAAATTGGTCAGTAGTACATTTACAAACTGATAAAAGTTCTGGTCCTGGTCACCTTTATCCATAGAGAACTTTGAAAAAGAGAAACATTTCTATTTAATTACCCATATTTTAATTCAGTTGTCCTTTAAGAAAAGATAACACATCCAAAAAACACACACCTTTGATACTGTGTTACATTACGTCTTATAGTGCTCAGTTGAATGTGGAACCGGGACCCAATCACGCGTTGTCTTCTGTGCTGGTATGGTTGGAGATATGCATAGACAGTTTCCAGACCACGCTTGTCTTCTAAACCCCAAACCAGCAACACTTCAATCATGTGGAAACGACTCATGTACTCCAGAATGGTTCACTTCAAAATGGGGCAAGGTACACCGGAATTACTTTTTTTTTACCCGACATTGACAGTCTTTCAATTTGCAATAGTTTTGTCTGCGTTTGAATTGAGGATAAAGATACAGGAATTACAGAGGCGGAAGACATAATTTTCTGCAAAATCTCAGAAACTATCATATCATTCACCCAACCAAGAGAAACAAGTGCCTTTGTTGTTCCTTTAAAAAAAGTTTGGAAAACGGAGACTGACTCGGACACTACACGCCTGCTCCTGCAGAAGTTTAATTATTTTCCCTCACTATGATGCCAACTGTTTCATTTCCCTGTTCATTTTTGCAGTGCTCCAGGTCATGTGGTGGAGGTAACCAAGTCAGAGATGTTATGTGTCTTGATCACAAAGGTCAAACATCTAAAGAATGCCAATCACGGCACAAGCCTTATCATTATCAGCGCTGTAATAACTTCGCATGTCCTACATCAGCTTCACAAGCGAGACGAAAACCACACTGTAAAGACTCTTACAGCGGAACTGTGTGCATGTATGTTACACAAGCCAACTTCTGCCAGTTTTCACATTACCGCAGGATGTGTTGTAACAGTTGTGCAAAAAGGCACTAACTTCGCGCAAACATTTCCCTATTTCACGTGATTGGTGAATGAGACGTCAGCCAAATGACTTTGGGAGAAGATCAATGAAATTACATAGGATATAAATGAGAAAAAGAAGGAAATAATCGCTGAAATCATTGTAACTTTGTTCATTATATACCCAATAACATAGTCTACAATACTGCTGCGCGTTTAGACCAATCACTGGATACAGTCCAACGCATCAGGTAGTCACAAAGCTACGTGGAAAAGACAGATTTGCTCCTGGGCGCATATCACTACAGGAAAAAGAAGTTCAGGAAAATATTTATCATAAGTACAAAAGGGTCTAGTCTGAGATAGTTTTATTACACAGCTCTAAAGCTCTATAGAGATACTTTAGACAAAACTCTCTAAAAGGTTTGTGTATCCTCAGCCAAAAAACTTGGCAGTGAAGAGATTCATGCCATAGAGCAAAAGCATAGTAATTGTATCTGCTTCACAATAAAAGTCAATGTCCTGCCTACGTAATTCAGAGACTGGTTCTGTTTTATGGTACAATTGACAGTGTGAAGGCACAAATTTTTTTATAGTATCTTCTCTCTACCACTGGTAACCAGAGCTGATTAAAGCCTTTAAACTGAAGCAGATTTTTTTAATTACACTAAACCCAAACAGAACTGTCTTCAATTGTTTCCTTACTACAAACAGGACAGAGCTGAAAACTGGTTACCAATATATGAATATATCTGCATATCACTGAGTACAGTATCCTTTGTGATTAACTCCAAAAAGTAAACAGAAAATGCCAATGAGACAAAAAGTTTTTTTTTATATTTTCATTTTGCAGACTGGATTTCCACTATAACATTGCTTATCATACCTAGTAAATACTTTTCTTAATAACAACTCACTTTGTGCTCAGGCTATTTAAGTGGTGCAGAGTACATAAAAAGAGTACAAAGCAAACTAATGTATGACGCAAAAATTTTTATTAAATTGAAGCTACACATAAATGATGACTAGTTGTGTGCAGGTCATATTTTCTCTTGATTTACAGTTTACAATCGTCATACTTTGAAAAATAAAAGATTTTAACCAAATAAAGAGGATGGTGTACACTGCATTGGTGTGTAAGGAAAAAATTTTCATGTAAATTTTTTTCTTTGTAAAACAAGGTTTTTTTACTCCAACAAATGACTGTCCCACAACATAGGGTTTTATCAAAAGTCTTCATGATCCTTGCTTCACATACGTAGTTGTCCCATGTGGTCAGGCAACAAGTTTGTGTACAATTTAGGTGCAACTGGATAGTGTAAGACTCTAGTCAGACTTTACATGGCCATCAGCAGTCACTTCCTTAGCAGGTAAATCATCAACTTTTAGATCACCATTGGGAAGCAAGCCCTGCATAAAATGAAATGTCTTTCAAATCAAAACAAAGGTGACAGTGTATTTAACATTTGAAGACTAAGCAACCACCTACAGTATAATTATCCTACTGACATTAAGGTGGCTTTTGGTAAATGTTTTTTCTACAACAAATTGCTTGGTGAACCTCCTTGAGAAAGGCACATTTAATGTTGTCTTGCTTCTTTAAAGCCATCATGCAAAAGACAACTGACCTATGGAATATCATTTCCCAATACTTAAAAAGAACTTTTTTTCCAAGACAAATATTCAAAACAAGGTTCCTATCAGTGCATGGGACCTGGATACTAATACCATGACACAGGAGAGTCATTGCACTCTTTCAAACAAGAAATGTAACATTTAACTTTACTACCTTCCCTTTTCTCTACTGGTACTTTTTTGAAACCCCCAATTCAAATTGGTCTTATACATGTGTCAGTGTCATGTTCCATAAAATATCATTGTTGCTATTTATAGTAGAAAAACACCACACAGTCTTTTTCATATAATGCCACTCATAGAAGAAATTCTCCAGCTTCTTGTGGGGTTCATTGCTGGATAAACCAGGGGGTAATGTTGGGGAGAACATGGGATTTATACTGATTCCTGTACTCTGGGATGAGAAATTTAAAGAAATTAATTGAAGAATAGTCCATCAAATTTCAAGAGAATATGAATAAGTGGGACTATTCCTCAGGGAATTAAAAACTATGTGAGGTATAACAAAAAATACTACAGGGAGCAATATCTGTGTTACATCGGATAGCATTGATTATTTTCCCTTGACCTTAAGGCGTTTTTGAGTTAGGCCTTACGGAATCAGAGAGGAAAAATGACATCCTCTGTGCAAAATCAGGATAATTTGCAATTAGCCTTGTCTAATACCAAATGATTCGCGTAATTTGACGAAAACAATTGAACATAAAGCATCCATAGTAATTAAGAAGTCCAGTATAAATGATAGAGATCAACCGCGTGAACGATCATATGTGACATGTCTCGTGAGAAAAGCTATTCGAGTAGGTTTACCCGGGTTGAGTAAGACAATTTAAAAGCCTCCACCTTGACAATAACAAAGCCTGTCGTTTTTTTTAAGACCAATACAGGCTTAATTGGATCGAAATGTATTCCTGCTTACCTTTTGGTCTAAAGTCAGTTTCTCATCAGTTTTACCACTTTCGAGTTTCGGTTTTCCATACCATCTGTCGACCAGCGGCTGGATGAACTTGTGCCAGATATATAGAAATACTGGCACAAGAATACACGATATTCATACCATTTTTATATGGACAAAAAGCTTCTTTTGCCTCGGACGAAAATCTCTGTGGTTCAGATGCAAAATTTTTAAAGATTCGAGTGACGAAAGCTGATACGCATGCCCTAAACAGGATATCAAAGTCTTTATTTTTTTATGTACATTGTAATGCGGGCTCAGTTATGGAGGCTTCTCTGGTAAGTCCTATCGGAGATTTCGTCAATTGAGAAATAATTTATTGTATTTATGGGAATTGATTGAATGTTTCAGTAATTACCAACCCTTACGTATGTTGAATTTTTTATTTTATCTAATTTGAAGGAGGCCTTGAAATCGGTGTTCGAACCAGATTTGGTGAAAAAGACGCTCTCTTTGATGCAAGTTTATGTGAGAAACATAGTGAAAGACCCAAGCAATCAGAAATACAGGAAAATTAGAATAAGTTAGTAAGCATCGATTATGAACCGAATTCCACTGATATTTGACTTGTTATGCTTAGTTTTACGTCAGTTTCACTTGCGTGTTTATTGTAGCACATGTGATGATGTTTTGTTGTCAAATATCAGGTAACCCCAAGTTCAATGCCACCATCTGGCAAGTGGAACAAGCCAGGACGTTTTTACTGTTTGCAGGGTTTGAACAGGTTCAGTTAGTTTTAAATTATAAGGTTTATATACACTAACTTTTTGTAATAAACACACTGTATGTTTACTTTGAGATTTACAATGTATGTACAATGTACTGTGTGCATTTAAAAATGCACACAGTGAACCCTACCTTGCTTTGCACCTGGAATAACAAATGCTTACTTGTGTCTTCCCTCTAATTTATCTGGAGAAATTTTCCATGTATAATAATGAAAATGATTACTTCACTTTTCTAACCCTAACCCTAAGACTCTGTTACATATACATGTACCCCAAAGACAAGCAGTCAGGTAGCTTGATAAGTTTAAAGTGGCAGCATATCAAGAATAATTTTTGTTGCACTAATAGACAATCTTCAAAAGTTTAGGAAACTCTTTGGAATCTCAAAACAGGATCATTTTCATAATCTCATAAACAGTTTTCATTTGGGCAGATAAAGACTTCATTGTTTGAAAAGCCTACTTCTCCTATAAAGCAAAGGTTACAAAACTATGAAACATGGCCTAATTTGAATTTAATTTGATGAGATTACTTTAATTTCATTAGCTTTTGGTGTAGCCATCAGACATAAAATGTATTGTCATATCAAGCAATTGATGGAGGAGTTCCAATAAGAGCCTTACATGACATAACAAATAGCCCTTATTGCCATCTGTTGAGATTTCATTTTATATAGATTTGCCTTACCCCTTTGGTTGTTGTAGTGGCACATTCCACCACAGGTAATCATTTGAAGTGTGAAAAACCTTGTTGAAACTCAGGTGTTGATAAGCCCCTCTGTTTTGCAACTAGCTTCCAAAATAAGATTTTTTTAGTGGTTAATGAATTTCTTTTTGTATCTATACCATAATGTCTCTTTAGGAAGGGGATTTTCTGTTTCTACCCTCTTCTATAAAACTTGATGGAGCCAAACTGTTGATTGATGAAGCTCTTGGTATTTTACAATCAAGTCAAACACTCTCAGTTACTGGTAACTCCCCTGCTGCCACTCAACCCAGCGGTGTGCTCAAGCTTAATAAACAGAAAGGTGAGTAAAAGGCACTGAATATGAGTTACACCAGGAATAATCTGTTTGGTTCCTATACTTATGAGGTCATGAAATTACATAGAATAATGACATGCATCAATACAAAAAAGCTCTGTGGTTCCAACTGTCAACATGTGTGTGATAATAAATATATTTTGATTTCTAATGCCTTTCAATTTATCAGACTCAAGCTTGTTTGATCAAGATGTCAAGGCAGATCTCACCTTGCTGTCCTACATGAAGGAAATGGGTAATTATACAATAGCTTTTCAAAGTGCTCTTACAGTGTACTTTTTTGAATTAATACAGTAGAACCCTGCTGACTTAAACTCCCAAGGGAAATGGAAATTGGTTCAAGCTGGGTTTCTGCTTACTGGGTTGGTGTTGAAATTCAAGTATTTTGGTAATAATTAATAAGGAATCATGTGTTTACTATTTTTGTACAATCAACAGTCATTTTTATCCAATTATTTTGTTTTTACAAGAATGTTTAGTTTGGGAGGTTCATTGAACTTTTTCTGAAATGTTATCATGTTTATGTCAATTGTGATCAATCAGCTATGCTCTGACACTTTGACATTTGTAAACTGACCTTTTAAGGTAAAGTTTTAGCTACATGCTAAATTTGAGCCAAGGCAAAGTTAAGTTTGAGTCAGTAGGTAGTTCAAGTTAACTGAACTGCAGTTAACTGCAGTTACCCGTTCTGTATTTACCAATGAAAAACAACAATAATGTCCACGAATAATATTTTCATTAAGTCTCATGGCTTGTACTCGCAGGTTATGATGTTGGTGTAGCAGAAAGAGCTCTTATTGTTACAAAAAACAGTGGAATTCAGCTTGCTATAGATTGGTAGGTGCTAATAATTTGGCACGAAAGTTTTCACTTAAACAAGAGCTAAAATTAAGGAACAGTATAACAGACATTCTGAAAACAAAAACACAATATCTTTTTTACTAGCTTGTTGTTAACACTATAGGATAAACCAGAACCCTGATAAAGCAAGGGCACCTCTCAGGAATTCAGAGGCTAATGTTCCACAGGATAACTCAGAGATTAACAGACAGGAACCACTTGCTTGCAACTTATCATTTGTAGTAAGTCACTTGCGCATACTTTTATACTTTTTTCTACATTGTATGCTAATGTCAAGTCTACCCAGTATTTTCTGCCAATCATTTACAGAGGACTTTCATCACTGATGACCACTTATGCAATATTATGTTTTTACAGTCAGCACCAGTTCTATCTAGATTCCAAAAGACAATAGATGAAAGGCATAAATTCCAGGAAAAACTCAGACTGGAAGCAATTGAGGAGGCAAAGTATGGAAACTAAGTGTCCAATTCAACTGTGTTGAAGTTGTTTTTCTTCCTAGAATAAACAGATGTACCCTCACACATATTATGCATAGAGGGCCACAACTGGGTCATACTTAATATATGCATATCAAGTTTCTGTTACAGACAATGGAACAAAGGCAAAGCAGAAGGCTTTTCTCCCATTGTCAATAGGGAAGAAAACAGTAAAGATAAAGACAATAAACTTTTCAAGTGGAATGCCATCTACTGTGAAATATTTGCCACTGCTTTCTTAAGAGTGGAACAAAGGCAAAGTAGTAAGCTTTTCTCCTATTGTTAATAGAGATGGATATGATGAAAATGAAAGACGGTGTTTGTTTTTTTGTTTCATGTGGAATGCCATCTCCTGTACTGAAATATTTGCTTCTCACCAAACACCAAAAAGATATCAGGGATGTGGAATAACTTTTTTTTTATGTCAATAAAGTAAAAGAGGCATGCACTGTATACCATTTGCACTAAGATGGAATGTAGTAAATGAATTTATCTATTTCTTCTAGATTAGAAAAGCAGAGAAAGAAACTTCATAAGGAATATTTATTGAAAGATTTGAAGGATGATAAAGAAGAAAAATTGGAAAAGGTGTGATGTTTTTCCATGACAATGCACATAATGATAGTTGAAATAGTTACTTCAAAGATGCAGCACCAAAAGGTGCTTTGATTTATCTTCATCAAATGGGTGAAAATTTGCATATGGTTGAATAAAATTATTAACAAATGATGCACTCTTCTATCATGCTTATGTATACTAAGCTATGTGCAACTGATCTGATTTTTAACACAGTGGACATTTCCACAGCATAACTTTCTTCTGCACTCAAAGTTCGAGGTGTTTTTTATTCTCTATTTCAATTACTTTCAATTTGTTTTAGTTTTAATCTTAAGCAATGCAATCCCTGCCTTAGAAATTCTCCCACATGTACATGTACTTGATCTAATACATTCTAAATTAAGTTGTTCAAAAGTGCATGGGAAGTACATAAGGTGTCTTGATGGATGGATGCTCATGTTCTCAAATTATCACGATATATCACCTAGACAAAACAGGCAAAGCTTGCAGATAACAACCCAGACCCATCAAATGAGCCAATTGCTGATCAGCATTGTGATTTAAGTGATTGTGTATCATCATCAATGGTGGAACTGAGAATAAGAATGCCAAACAGTCAGGTACTTTGTTAAATGAAAATCAATCGTAACTAATTATAAGTAGAGCTGAAGAAATTTAACAATAAAAGAAATAGGAATAAAAGAAAACTTGTTTTTTATTGCCATTATAACTTTTTAAATCTTCACTACAGCAGGATCAGTCCAGGTTAATAATTTTGTAATAAGTACCCCCTTCAATTAAGTGCCCTCCTTCCAATAAGCACCCCTACTTCTAGCTGAAACAAGTGCCCAGGTGCTTAATCAAGGTAATGCGGTGTTAGAAGTTTGGCTTACCGATTCAAACTGAGCTATGAAACTACAATACACACAGGAGAGAAAGTCAAGATTATGTCAAATGTGGGTAGATGTTTGGTAAAGTTTTCAGTATTGTAGAATTATTCATCTCACCATGTTATGCCCAACACACGTCATTGCATGTATGGTTGTTTTGTCAACACCCAAGAATATTAGGTGATAATGAAGAAACATTAACAGGCTTGGTCAATGCCACCAACATTCTCATTTTACTTTTGCCTTTTTCAGGTTTTAACTGTTTGTCTCTCTGAGGATTCAACAGTTCAAGCGTTATATCAGTGAGTAACTTTCAACATCACCGAGGAACTTGTAGTAGTGACTCTGGACTTACTTTCTAAAAATTATTTTACACCCTTTGTGTTGGTTAAATCAGTTCAGAAAATTACTTATGATTTTTATCCAGAGGAAGATAAATTATTTTCAATTGTGTTGTTTACAGAGAGGTTATAAAGCAATGGCCCACAAATGACACTGTAAACTTGGATGATATTTTCCTTATGACATCATTTCCTCAGAGAAGAATTAACGACCTGGAAAGAACTTTACAAGAAGCAGGTACATGATCAGCTTTAGATCTACATGCTATTTTCAGATAAGCAATGCGGCTTAGTAAATTGAATAGAGAATGTCTCTTCGGGTAAATGTTGTCCTTTGAATTGAGAAGGATGTAAATTTCTTAAGAGACAAGACAACATCGAGGAAAAGAAAACTTAGATTAAAAAAAGGTAACTTAGGTACACAAAACATACTGCGAGGGTTTACACTGATCACAAATGTGATGTTAATCGCAATGAAACGAAAACAAATTGTGTGCAATGAAACTGTCAAACAACAATCAATGCTGAGAAGAAGATTAGTCAAGTTGATAACATAACGGAGTAACCGCCTACCAAAATATGATTAAAGTAACGTTTTCAACATGACCTGATCATGGGTTCCATATTGGAGGTACAAATTAATCGTGAGGGAGTCGAGTGCTTGCCTTGGGTAGTAACCTCGTGGCACACCCAGTTGTATACGGAATTTTCTGCGGATGAATTTTTCCCTTTTTTTTTCACAGAGTTTTATTTGACATTTCTTTTTATTTCTAAACGCAGTAGTTAGGGAATCTCATTCTTGTGCTGTTCATAGGCCAGGTCACTTAAAAAAATTGTTTTGGTATGGATTCTCTTAAATTTAGGACTTGTAGAAAACTTATATCCTTTGGCATTACCAGAAGCATATGACGTAGGTTATACGCTCCTTGAAGTACTTATCGGAAATGAATTGTTCGTCAGAGTTTTGGGAATGAAATGTATGATTGGACCTGATTTGTAGGTTTGGTGCCTCGTGCAACTGTTGTGGTACAGAGAACAGATCAACAAGGCGTTGTTGTTCAGGGAGAGGGAGCAGGTAAAACCAGCGTCCTTTTTAATAAACTGTTGTCCATACTTGCCATACTTCACCCACGAATTCAAACGTAAGATGAAAGGCTAAAGTTCTTTATTCTTGTTTTTTTTTTGTTTTTTTTTTTTTTAAAGAAGCATAACCAGTTCATCCAGTTCGGAATACTGTCACGACCTGACAGAATGAGGATGTTTTCTACGCAGCTTAAGTTATAAACTGAAATAATCCTTTACCACCCGATGTAAAAAACTTGTTACCCATACATCCCGGCTTAGGTCGACTTCTTCTCACTGCTCCATAGTCTCTGCATTATTTAGTTTTAAACCATAAGCTCATGACCTAGGTTATAAGCTACTGATTAAACTAGTTGCGCCCTTCGCGGATACGAGAGCGATCCCAGTATGTAGTATCAAACATCCACCTGTGTGTATGGGCCATGAGGGCCTGTTTTCAGGGACTGTGAATGACGTTTCGATATGAGAGAAAGTCTTTCTTAGAATATCTATTGTACCTTGTCATTTGTTTCTATCGTAGTGTGCGGTATACGAAATATCACGAAACTCGACGACTGGCAATCAGTACTGAGTGAGCGGGACAAACTAATTGTTGTTCAGTTTTATGCCAGTTGGTAAGCTGACCGACCCATTTGGTCACTTTTCATTAGGGTAACACAAGAAAAGAGCATCCACGTATAATCCATTTTTTCCATGTAAAGCTACTGAACCGTGATCTTTTTAGTCACTGTACTTTGTTGCAGCAAATTGCTTACTTCTGTCGTTGCTAAGGCCTCTTTAAACTTTTCCTTTGTGACAAAAGTCCACTTAGTTCACCTTTCGTTTTACTTTGAGAATTGCGCTTTTTAAAGTAGAAAGTTAAAACAACATTGTATTTTATTGCAGGTGTTCATTATGTAGGTCCGTTTCAGACTCATTCGATTCATTAAACGCAAAATATGGAATGAACAGACAAGTTGTATTTGTGCGGGTTAACGTCGAACAGTTGAAGGTTGGTGACATCACCAAATGTAATATTACTCTAATTGGCTGGTAGAAATGTCAAGTGTAGGTTTAGCGCCTGGTATATCATTCTGATTATCTCATCTTGGAAGTCAAGTCTCTCTAGAGTCCTAGTCGGTGATATTTCAAACTTTTCGTAGAGAGTAAATACTTTTTGGCAAATACGTGTGGCAAATCTAGGTTTCTGTTTATCTCATTTGTTGTATTTCTGTGACTGACGCTTACTAAACGTCTAGTAAAGACTAATTATACGTGAATGTATCTCCCTTTTACTCTGATGTGGTTATTGACAGGTGCTAAAATACCAACAGAGAGTCATGTCACTGCCGACTTTTAAACTCGTTTGGAACGCACAGGTATTTGATATATTAGCTGATGATTGGATAATATTTTGAAGTCTTTTTACCAGACTTCTTTCCATTCCATGGACTTGTCGTGGGGTAATTTCCTTGAAACGAAAAGAATTACTTCTTTTTTATGTGTTACTTAGACTGTAGCTCATGTAGAAGGAACAAATATGGATGATTTGAGGCAAGAAATCGAGAAAAACATGAGGGGGCCAAGTGACACGATCCCACAAGAAGAGCCATCGCTGGTTGATTTGAACCATGACCCGAGATGATAGATGGGTGAGGTCTGGCCTTAATAGTATGATTATTTCCTTTATAAGAAGGTTTTTTGCTCGCGATTGAAAGTATACTTGGCCACCAGTTGATGGAGAAAGTAGAAATAAGTTTAAACGCGGACTCAAGAAAGAGAAATGGATATCCATAAGATATTGAGCAAATGTTCTAATATTGTTTTATTACCTAATTAACATGGATATGATTTAAAAGTATATTTTAGTTTTTTATTAAGATGGGTGAAAGACAATAGCATATTATTGGTAACAAGTCAGTGTTATGACAGACTTAAGAAGTCCATTTGTTTGTAAGTATTGTTAATGTTTCCGAGCGTTTACCTTAGTTCATCTATATGTTGTTGAATAAAAAGTTGGAGTTTTAAAAAACTGCATTGTCCCGTGATTGTGTGACCTACACGTATGAGGCAGTGCATCTGCTGAAATCGGAGCCGCCCACCAGACAAAACACCATTTGAGAAGTTCTTTAACACAGGCAAACCTTGTAGGGACTTTGCCGAGATATTTTTTCGAATAACTTTCTTTTACATCTATTTAGTTTCAAGTTATTTGTTATATTTATTTTCTAAATCTCCAGTAATCCAGTAGTAACCTACAACACCGTGAAGTATTTCCAGTTGTACTCCAAAAATCTGCAAGCATGCAAAATTACTGAAATACCAATACTTTGAACATGACTTGTAACCAACGCCGTTCGATGTCCCGTTCGCATCGCCGGTCAATGATTGTGTTGAGATTTCCTCAGTCACTGTTTTGGTCGACTTCTGATTCCGGAAGTGAAATGAAATATATTTTGGTTTCATTGCACGGGTGGCGATAGCCTTTTTAGATGCTCTTTTATACCGTAACTCATCAAATAGATGTTAGGGACGACCATTTAATTTTTAGAGCCAATGCGATTAATAGACAGAAGGCTTTTAAAATAGAAAGGCTCGAGAAACCTCTCATCAGTTTGGCGTAAAATCAAGAGTTGATACAAAGCAGACTATCCAATCCATTCGTCTGTACGTCAAGGCTGTTCCAGGCTGTTCTTTCAAATCTCAATCGTCCTGGGTCATTGTTTTATCCTTAGCCTCTTCGATGTCCGAGTCAGTAATTACTTGGAAAGTGTTTGAAAGGTTTGACTCATTTAGCACGGATTGTTGTGTCTCTAGCTGAGATCGAGAAGGCCGAAGACCGCTACCCTTACTTTGACCATGATATTGAGCAAGATGCAAACCCCAAGGCATTTTATATCTATCAAGAAACAGAATAAATTGACTAATTCCGCTCCATTTCGCTAGTAGGAGTAATGTTAAGGAGGGTGTCTTTAAGCAGAGAGGAGTGTCTAATACAATCAATGCAGCGTGGGGGCCTTTTCTTAGAAAAAAAGTTGTGTATTTGACGGAGGTCTATTAGATCATGTACTGTATTTAAAAGTAATTGAGCAAGCTGCCGTTACCTTTTTGAACGGGAAGGATATCGATCGATTCCTGACTAGCCTTGAAACTGGGCTGAATAGTTCATGAGAAATGATATCTCGTTAAAGGAGCCGAATGCAAAATCATCGAATTTCTGAGATATATTTATGTATACAAGAGATTATAAACAGTTTATGTTATCTTGTATATATGAAATGAACCAGCGAATTTGACACTTAAGGGCGTTAGTCCTTCAAGCCGTGTGAAGGGTCGCGAGTTTTGTGTAATCAAATTGCGCGACGCATGTCACAAACAACTCAGCTATCCTAAATGTTTGATTAGAGCGTTGCTATATGTTACACAAATGCTTATTACAAGTACGTAAGGTAGCTCTTGGAGCTATTGATGCCTTCTAGTTTCTCTTAGTTTCAATCATTGAAGGAGTTAGATTTACTTTTTTCATTAGAAAGTATCTCAAAAGCCTTTATCAACCTCTTCTGAGGATTCCCTCGGTGTAGGTATGAGGTAAATCGAAGAAAAGTGTAGATCTTGGACCTCTACGTTAAGTTTTTCTACTAAACCAATGCGTTCTAAAACTCTAACTATGGACAATCCTACAAAGACTTGGTTGCCCTGAGAGGCTCGAAGTGATCATCAGGTCTTGACTCGAAGACGTGCCTTAAGGGATAGCTGTATCATCCACAGTTACTTGTTTCTAATGGAATCTACCAAAGTTGTGCTGTATTTCTGCCCCATCTCTCGCTTTTTATAGTACCGTGCTGGAGGATGCTTTCACCACTTAACATCACAGTAGTCTCAACTGATCCTTGGTCAAAATCAAGTAAAAAGGTCTTGAAGGAAGTTTGAAGTTGATATTTGCCAAAGATTTATCACCAAGTGACTTGCCGTGGTGCCAGTGATGATCCTGGATGTTTGTAATATGAGTCGAATTAATCACTTTTTCTGTGAAATGAGCGGAGACTGCGCTGGTATAGGACCAAAAAGAAGGTCCTTGTGGTTTTACTCCGAAATGTCACAAAATAACACAGCTTTTAAAACAGTATCCAAATAAATGACAAATCACCGTCGTCCACCAGCCACTGTGGCTCCTATGGCATTAGTTCCGGTCCGCACCATCATTAGCAGACGCTAGGGAAGATGAGACGAAAAGAGAGTTAAACCACGTGACAATTTGGTGGCCTTCATCAATATACTGTATTTCAACCTTTAGGTATTCAATGGATTACCGTCCAATTTGGGAATTTTTGACCAAAGATTCGCTGGAGTCGTTCTAGTATTTGTTAAATCTACGATAAATTTCTAGAACGACAAGACTTACTTCTTCATTGAAAATTACAGACATAGCAACCCACTTCACCTTACTTGGAGATGACCTTCAGAGATTGTGAAAAATCACTGTATAAACCACATTACGTTGTAAGTCAACCTACTCTTGTTTATTGTCCAAGTGCGGTCAATGCATTGCAGTTTTGATGTGATAAAAAAAATTTTTTTTAGACAATGGCGCAGCTGTATCTTAAGCCGGGCACTCCCCTGGATCGCTGCAATCAAACACTTAGATAACTTGGTGACGATTTACATAAACAAGCACAGTTTATTGCTGTGGACAAACCCTGCATAAATACTCCGGAGCTAAGAAACGGAATGTCGCTCCCTCAAGTAAAATCTGCTGAGAATCGAAATAGATTATCCGCCTTCAAACCCGTTTACTCGAAAAAGCAGATGTCCTTTTCACTCGTAGCCGTTCAGTCAGGGTATAATTTTCACGCAAGAGGATGTAATCGACAGAAGTCCCCTCTCTCAGCGCTGGAGGATTTTGTAGCCAACTACTTCACTGAAGAGTCTGTTTTAGAGGCAGATCGAGTACTATTATCAAAAAGTCGATCGTTTAATCCGAGGCTTACCAAGAGATCAACAAATTCAACCAAAAAGTTTGTGTTCTCTGAAGTGCAGATTATGACTCTTGAAGATAGTTTTAACTTCAAGCAGTATCTGTCTCCACCTTCGCGAAAATGGCTTGCAAACTTACTAGGTGTGTCCAAACGCCAAGTCGTTACGTGGTTCCAAAATCGACGGGCAAAAGAACGCAAAAGGGCTGGAATCAAGCTACCAAAGCATGGGAAGAAGTGTGTACTGCAACAATAGCTTTATTTTCTTTTCTTTTTTTTTATCGAGAGGATAAAAGAGATCGGCGGATACTACAGCGCACAGCTTTTAGGTAGAATTTGTACGGTACACGAACGTTCTGCGTGTGTCAACTTTTCACCCAAAAGCGTCGATTTATTTTAGCCCATCTAGACGTCGTTTACACAGCACTTTCTTTCCATTATGGTTTGACAGCAATTATGAGAAGTTATAGCTGTCTATTGTCCAATGCTAACGCGCCATCTCTTGAATTGAGTGCTGTATGGGACTTGAAATGAAAGAGAAGAACTTATTGGATGTTTTCTCTGCAAACAGGGTAATTGCTCTCTTAAAGTATGTGTATTTGTTCAGAATTTCGATTAAGTCCTAAATCGATGTTTTTCTTTCATTTACACTTTGAACTGATGATGGACCGTGTTTCAAGAGTGACCTGTAATGAAGTCACATTGGATTTGCACAAACGAGATAAATCTCAGCGACTCAAAGGCCACCCATGATTTAGCCGCATTTAACGCACGATACAAGCCTTACTGTAGATCTTTTTAAAGACAGAGCTATTAACTTTTCATTGTGCAATGGCCGATTTACGTATATATTTTATCATTGCTTTGGTTCAAGATTAAGTCGTCAACAGATGATATATCTTTAATACTACTTGCGACATGTTTATTTAAACATACAAGAGGTATTAGTGTAAGCCAAGACAGCAGGAAAATGCTACCATTCATCTACTAATAACACTTAGGGTAAATATAAGTATCATGTTCTTGACAGCGAGGGAAGCTTTTACATAACATAACTATTGAGAACCACACAGTATTCATTATACCCTTATCAAGGCAATCTATTTTATCTACAGAAACGACTTAAAAGTGAAATTCATACTTTTAATTAGTATCAGGGAGTGTTTTTTTTTTCAGAAATTGCGACAAAAAACATAGATGTAAAACTGTTTAGTCACAGAGAGATCAGTTTAAAGCTATAAGGTTTCAATTTTATACTTCTGAGAAGGAGTTGAATTGAAATGTCCAACAATTTCCAGTACGTGCTGTTCTGTTTTTGTTTTTATTAAGATGATTGGAATCAACAAATGTTTTGATAACCCTACAATATATCAACAGTACATCACGAAATAACATTTCCAGCTATGAACACCGAAAATTCAGAATAATAAGGTACTATTATTGCTACTCTGGGAGCCCAACATAATCTTTTTTTCAGAAAATGAACAGACAATAAAACATCTTTTCTGAGCATACCAACAACACAAAACTCAGACAATACAGGCCCCTCTTTTTCGCTGCACAAAACTTTCTTGCAATCCAGCACTGTATTCTCAAACACATGCCATGGCTCGAAGCGTCTCACTGTAAATATTGAGACCTGTAAAAATTACAGGTGAAACAAGACTTACTACATGCAATCATGGGATCAATCCGTCCATCAATCCGTCGATGAACGCCTTACTTCGTCTTGAAAGCTACTTCTGGCTTCATTGGGTCAAATTGTCCTAAATGAATTTGTCATTTTAATCCAACTGCAGGTGATACACATCATTGGTTAGTTTTTCTTTCATACTGGTGAAGCCGGAAACTAACATGTACGTCATTAATTCGAATGATCCGCTCCTTCCGTTATGGGAAAGATCTTTGACTACGGTTGTTGATTTCGCCCTCATATTCCTAGCCATTTAACATACTCGATCAGGGCGGTCATGGATCTCAAACAACTACCCTGTAATCTACTCATCAGAGCGCTCACTTCCCACATTCAGTTTTCAGAAACTGTTCTGTACAGGTGATATTTAATTAACCTCACCAACATGTTCTGTTAATTGTGGAGCCCGCCCTGGCCAGCACCTTCATGTCCGTGTTCAGTCTAACAGCCACGGCAGAATAGAATAGGTGACAAAAAGCCCTTACTAACTCTATCAAATCTACTAACAAAATGTGTTGTCCCTTTTATCTAAGGATGTTTTTGAGTTATCTCGGTTTCATACCAGATACAAAATTCTTGGAAGATGCAACGTGCCATGCCTGCAGTAGAATAAATGACGGAAAGAAGGAAGTGGTCTCTTTTTTTGAACATATCCTTCTCTTACAACTAATAATTATAATTATTTAGTTGAGTTACTCTTATTTCAAGGTCTCTTCATGTGAAGGTCCACCTTCGATTGCGACTGCAGTGAGAGAGAAAAAGAAACCTTACACCTCGATTGTCTCTCATCTCTACTTCTTGCGCGGAGTAAACAAAATGAAAAAATCTCTGGCACTAACGGTGTTGTCAAATTCCCTAGTTAGTACCATCTTTTGATTGGACCGTCTTAGATTTCAGAATTCTCACGTGCAAATAATATGTCATTTCAAATTTTGAATTGAAGTTCAATTCAAAATGAAATTGCCTCTGGGGGCTTTGAGGACTACATACAAAGCGTTACTTATAATAGCCATTACGATTATCCACATGAAGAATTTATTGACTACTCGTGAAGCGAATTTCCATTCTTCACGAAGTATTTGCGCTTTGTCCTCTTCGCGATATCTTTGGCTTAGTAAAAAGTCATTTTCTGTTTCACTTGACCGCTCATCGAGGCTTTGACCTGTAATAAGTTCGGTTGTTTGTGTTTGAGAAGGTAGCGAAATTTCTGGTATCCAGTTCACTACGGCACCTTTAGTGATGATGTCGTTTGCTGAGAATTTCTGCTTTATCTCTATCTGTTTCCTCTTTTCTTGTATTATGATCCATTCTTGTTGCATGCGGACCAATTTTACCCCCCATTCACACAATGAAGTTCGCATCCAGCGAGGTAGCGGAACAGCAGTGTGGTGATACAAAGTTAGGACGACACAAGAGAAAACCAAAGACATAAAAATATTTAACATGGTAAGCCCATAGTAGACGACAATGAGCGGTACTTCCGAGGTGGGTGGAAGGGAATCGGATAAAATCAACTGAATGATACTCAAAGACAACAGCACTGTTATACCAACGCCCATCCGTTCTCCAGTTTCTGACGGTAAGTAGAACGAAAGGATTGTTAAGGCCATCATGATTAGACACGGCATGAAACAGTTTAGCACGTAGTACAAGGACCGTCGCTTGATATGAATATTGTATGTTAAATACACGTACGGATGGGGGCAACAGCGAAATTTAGTCACGTGTCTTTTTGAGGGCATGCCTTGAAGAATCCACTCTCCATTGGCAATGAATGAGCTGGTGTCGCCGTCGCCTATATTGAAAAGATTCATCTCATAAATGTTGTACGACCACGAGCCCAATTTTAGAGTACAAACCTACAAGATAATGATGAAAACACTGTTAGGCAAGGCTAGTTTCTTTTTGATGATTCTGTCTGCAAAAATCTTCCTATCTTGAAAAAGAGATTATTTTTCAAAGTTGTTACCTGGTCGTCAAAGGGAAAATTCTTGACTTCTAGCCTGCAAGAGGATTTGTAGATAGTTGGGAAGTACCTTGATATGTTTCCGTCTGAAGTTATGGTCAGGCTATGATATGATTCTTTATCAATATTATAATCGTCCTTGGCGCTGCAAGAGATCACGTGGTATCAGAGCATACAAAGATATAGCCAAAGGATAACTGCATGAAGAGAAATAAGGTGGTCATTATGAAATTTTACGGCTGTTTGTTGTCTCATACGTGTTTGTATTATCAGTGATAGCATACATTTATGTCCAGAACTGAACTTCTCAGATTTGCAGCACTTGGCCTCAGTGATGCCTTTGTGTGTATTTATTGAAATTAACGCTAATTCCACCCAGCGCGCGGAACTCAGGCTGTTGAAACCAAAGATTTGGTTTCAAGAGCTGGAACGTTTTCACTAACAGCGCATATACTCTTTGGTAACTTTGGGGTCACATGATATCACACAGTGACACTATTAACGTTTCTGAGCTCAGGAAATGAGATGAAGAGAGACCTTTTTTATTGTATAGCGAGCTAAGGATAAAAAGATAATTTCTGAGTTCCCACGAGGGATCGAACCTCAGATTTGCAACACGTGGCCTCATAAATGCCTTCTTTTGGTCACATTATATCAAACAATGACACTGTTTACGTTTCTGAGTTCCGTAATGAGATAGAGAAAGATTTTTTCTCATCGTGTCACGAGCTTGGGATAAAAGAAAAATGCTAGTCCCTATGAGGAATCGAATCTCAGACGTTCGGATTCCGCGCCGCGCCCCGATTTCCAACCACTGGGTTACAGTTATTCTGAGGGTCTGTGGTTCAAGCGTCCCAAGCTCGTGAAAAGTCGGAAGAACTCTTACCCTATGTCATTACTGAGCCTAAATATTATCATTCGACATGCTTATCCCACCAGTAGGTTGAACGTAGGTCACATATAAACCTTGTATTGGCCTAGCTCATTGTCGAGTCTCTGACACTCAGTGGTAGAGCTTTACGGTCAGTCTTGGATTTGATTCCTCTCAGGGACTCAGAATTTTTTCCTTGTCCCAAGCTCGTGACAAGACGAAAAAAAAAATCTTTCTCTATAGAACTGTTTCTGTCAAAACTCTGTGAGCGGGCAACATTCCAAAGTCTTTGGCGTCAGAGAGTAATTGTGAACGGTTTTCCTTAAGAACTGACCGACAACCAGCGTTGCGGGTGACAGAGTATGATTGTGGGTGGTGAGAAATTTTGGCTTTACAGTATTTTGACCTCATATGCACTTACATGTAATCTATCAATTTACGATTTGTTTTGCACTTTATGTCGACTTATTTCTTCGCCGTACCAAACAAATCACTAAACGATTGGTCTCCCGGGAAACAATTCATTTTGTTTCCCTCTAATCTCGTGAGACCCTCGAGAAACTTAATGAACTGTCTTCCTGTGGAACAAGTCATCAAGTTTTTTTTATAGTTAACTCAAAAGTTAAGGTACGTAAGCGTGCTAAGAGCAAAACGTACTTGTTATACAGTGTGATGTCTGGGAGCCACAGATAGCTTGCCTGTGTCACAATTGATTTTACGTCATCATATTCAGAGGAATTCCATCGAAGTCTATGATCGCTCCAATACTAGAAACATGAAAACCACTTTCATTAATATTCATGTCGAAGTTTTGACAGAAAATGAATTTATGATGTGATTGGTTGACGTATTGACTAGGTATGCCAGCTCTGTCCATTACCTTTGACCTACTTTTAGCAGAGGCGAATTTGTATGTCAAGGGGAGATTACTCCTTATGTATGCCAATCTGTACACCGAGAAGGGAACTGGGTAAGAGGGAAATGAAAGGGCTAGCCGGTGGGATAAAAAGAGGCTAAAAGGGAAATTACTTTCGATTTCATTTTCGCCATGTAACACTTCTCAATACCGGCAAAACACGTGAACGTTGAATAGTACGTAAGTCTTTTCTTCACCTAAAACTCTGTTGTGTAATGGGTATTAAAGACATTTTGATGGTCGCTTCGATGGTCGACAGAAGCAACCAAAATCAAATAATTGCTTACCTGTCGAACCCAAATCACTGACGTCATTGTCTGGGCTCGCTTGTTCTGCAACGAGATTTGAAATAGAAAACGTCAAAGCATTGACAGAATAAGAGACATGTAGACAGACAAAGCTTATGTAGACACAAGCTAGCAGCCAGTCCCACCAGCTACGAAGTATCACTGATAAAATTAAAAGATCTATAATTCTGCCACTATGGCCTGTAGTGGGACTGTGTGTTTCGACAGACCGAGTTTGTTAGGTTATCGTTCTGGCACGCTCCTAGTTATTCAAATTTTCAATTTCACACTGATAAACTTACCACATCAATGAGTTGATTCAATGCCAAATCCAATGTAACAGTAACCCCGCTCTCCAGTGTTGTTTTAGGAATCACGCTTTTGTCATATTTGCTCAATAACTTATGTTCAAGCTTCTGAACTATCTCTGAACTGGGTGCGCCTGTAAAATAGAAATCAGCATTTTTATGAAATTACCAGGACGGGGAGGATGGCGAAGGAAACGTTTTGTTTCACTTATCGTAGCACTGTACTAATGAAACTTTGAATAAACAAAGGATGAAAGCGCGATAACCCGGATGCTGAGTACAACAAGATTCTTTAATAAGAATGGAGCTAAGGATGAATATCAGTAAAGACCCCATGAAAGGTCAACACACACACTTCTTCCTTCATCCCATAGCTAGTTGAAAAGCCGACGCAAAATTTATTCTGCGAGTCGCATATCAACAGAGTAATAAATAAGTCAGCTTATTTGACCACCCTACGGAAGATATTGGATTTAAATCTTTGTCAGTTTGATGCAACAAGAACGTAAATCGAATATCTTTTTTCTTCAGCCTATTCATGTCAATTTTTAAGGCAGCGAATTGCTTTTGTTTATTCATCCCAGATATCTGTGTTGTTTAGTTTGGTAACTAAGATTTTTTTTGTTTTTGCTAATTACTTCAGTTATTGCATGGTTTCTCGTCAATATCGCCTTGGTACATAGCGAATATTTACCCGTCTAGCTTTTTATTGGTTATCATATCATCAAGAGTATTCGACGCGGATCTCTCGCAAAATTCCCTCTTTCTGTTGTCGAACCTCATAATATATACGAAACAATTTCATATGAGTTTTACTATGCCGCATACGTCTATGAAATACATTTACCACGCCGCGCTTAAATGTTCAATCCCTCTCCTTGTAATATGATGAGTGCACACATTTGACCGGCTAAAAGTTCAACAAACAATTTGGTTCTTTAATGTTATTCACATCGTGATCCACATTTTTCCCTTCAATTTCCTGTGAAGCGGAGATTACCATAGTGTAACACCTATTTTGTCGTGTGGAAAATTTTAATAAAATAATAATAGTAAAGATGACTCATCCTTTCTAATTCTAATTCTTTCTAATTCCTCACTAATTCTATAATAATTTAATAAGTCAATCAACTAGCGGAATTCTTCTTGGATTCGAGTGGAGGAGGATTGATATTCTGAGCCGATTATTTTCTCTTTTTCCCTTTTGGAAAACAGAGCAGAATTGAGGCCTTTAAAATCTGAAAAATATCTGCATTTGCGATTACAACCGACAAACATCCGTTGCTTCCAGAGAATTTGCATGGAGAATGTACCATATCTTCTCTGTCGTACTGAAAATAAAATGTCGTCGCAAGATTTTTCATTTAAGCGCATAATTAAAACTTACCTTCGCTTGAACGCAAGATGCCAACAACATAAACTGAAACCAAGCTAGTCACAAGTTTGAATTGGCAAGAAATCATTCTTGTTGAGGTACTAACAATTTGCCATCACGTTATTATGGTGTTTTTTAAGACTAGGCGACACAATTCTCTGCATACCTCAACGATTTATATTCGAACATCCGCGTAAAGGAAGCTGTATGTTTACAGCGCAGATAGTTTTAACTAAAGTAATTGGTTGGCTTGATAAACAGGTGGCCTTCGAGTTGTATTTATCTTATCAGTAACGCTATTGGTTGGTTATTAACCTTTCCTCTTTTCTTAGGAAATTGAAAACATACAAATTGCTCTGCCAGTGGTTCATCTAATCATCTTTATTGCAATTATGTTTCCAATGAGAACTCCAGGAAAGAGCTGTGTTGATTGTTGCAGCATCTGGAATTTAATTTATTGCAGAACCTAGAATAATAGACTTTCTCATATCATCTTCTTCGTGAGTGTCATGACAGCTTAACACCGATAAAGAACCGAAGCTCATGCTAGTATCACTTAGTGTTGTAAAAGCGTCCTGAATGATGGAAATACTCTGATTTTTTTTACTGATGAATGTTGTAAACCACTGTGTTAGTGCTTTCATTACAAGTGAGGGCAAACCACGCGCTGAGCAACATGCTGAGCAGTGAAAAATAAAAAAAGAGTTTCAAACGCTTAAAATTAGAGCCAGTTTTGCCGAACCGAGACTGAAATAAGAACTTCATTCCCAAAGAAATCGGTCATGAGATCATAGTACTGTAGCTCTAATACGACGTGCAGTTATCAGACCGCTAAATTCAGATATCAAAATAAGCGTTTTGTATTTAACTATTTCTTGTTTACTATTAGCACCAAGAGAAATCCTGAACAAGGCACTTAAGCGTGGTCCCTAAGGGAATGCAGCGTTGAGCACGATCCGAGAACCTGTTCACAGTGACTATCAATGACAACCTCCCGAAACTTCCAAACCATGAAACTTTGTTTCAGAAAAGAAGAGAGGAAGTGGTGTGAAAGGGATCTGATGTTTGGTAGAAGGTCTTCCCAGTTGGGTTAACCGATTAGAAGGTTTCATGCTAATTTACAGCACTTTTAGACGTTTTCCGAAAAGAGTAAACAGAGAAAGCTTTTTACAGGATTATACAACGTCAAAACAGATTGCTTCCTTCACACTATATATTCTGAAATCCTTTTAATCAACAAACGCTTATTCCCATGAAAAATTGGTTTCTGTGCCTGTGATGTTTGCCAAATTAGACATTTCAGAATGATGGTCTTGATTAGCTATAATGAACAAGAAATGAATAGATGGAGTAGGTTTTTATTCGCTCTGACGAAGGGCAAACGCTTGAAACGGCAGCCTTAGAAACGCTTTGCAGTGGACAATTTACACTATCAACTCATTTGATAAAGCCTAATTATTTTTTGATGAACAAGGTTCCAACGAAAACATTGGGGAACGTTTTCCCTGGCTATGTATAGGGAGTTCTTCGCTGTTGCTAGGATCAGGTAGTGTGGACCGCAATTAAGCCTTATAAGTCGAAATTGATTCTTTTAGTCCTACCGCTATGATTACGCGTTGACTTATTTTAAATAATAATTAATGGTATTTTCTCTTTCCATTTTATAGCGCAGTTCATGATAATTCCGTTGAAAAGATGACGTAACTATTGCTGGGGATAGAAGTCATTAAAACAAAAGAGAGAGAAAAACGTTTTTAGACGACTTTTTACTTGACGATCCGTTAATGGAAATCGTTCATATTGATATTTCTTATATAACTTTAAAGCCCCAAGCAAAGCTGGTTTATTTTTTTTATCATGCATTGGAAAATGAATGTTCAAACACTATTTTACAATGTGGGGTTTACATCAAAGTTGAAACAACCACGTCTCCGTATAATTATCTTTACCGGAGTTCAGAATGATCATGAATTGTTATCCGTGATAACGTTTTATTACCCATATTATTAAAGCCTTACTTGTTTTATTCCATGTTTATTACATTTGGTTTGTCCTGCAATGCAACATTTTGGAAGGACTACTTCATAGAAGAAAGCTCATATTTCCGCAGGGTCCAAGAGAGTGTTGTTGCTCAGTAGCCTGTTGGTCATCAGTGCGTACCGCCAGAACAATAAAAAAACTGGCATTAAGAGTGACTTTATGTATGTTTTATTTTCATGCAGCTGTCACTTATGAATGACTCATCCCTTTTAATTATATTGCTATTTTCTGGCGGGGCATATTTTCTCTTTCCGCGTTTCATTCGGTTGTTAAAACTATTCTTCTGTGTCATTGTTGTAGAATTTATCAATAGATTCTCGGTTTCTTCTCATTTAATCTTATTTAGATATTTTATCACCTTATCCAGGAATAGATAATCATTCTATAATATTTCTGGACAATCCGTATCATTTTTTATTGGGGAAGCAAGTTCCATACGTCTACCATACCACACGTCATACCAGCTATTATTCCTAAATTCAATTCTCCTGGCGAGCTGCTGAGCGCGCATGGAATGGAACAATTGAACTACGCGGCGTAGGGATCGAGGTCTCCAGCTATCCATTCACTACATACGAACCCTCTGTTAACATTTAAGCCCTTTTAAATGCGAACTTTCCCTTATTAACAAATATTAATCGAGTCTAGCTGAGATTCTCACTCGGAGCCGAAAATAAAACACTGAGACAGTTGAATACAACTAGGAACAGAACAATCCACATGAACAATCTATTAAGTACCTTGGCAGCAAAGTGCCATTCTTCGACATGTCTTTCTTTCTCGTCGTCTTTCTTAGTCCTTTGTACAAGAACGTCCAAAGCTTCAGACTTTTTTGAAACTTGATTTGTTCGCCTCCGCAAATTTGGATTTCTATCGTCGAGTTTCTTTAGTTGGATTGATGTAGTCGATACTGACCCGGGTGGCTGTGAATGGTTTGCGTCACTAAATGGATTTGTCGTAGCATTCTCTGCGTTTTCCTCGCTGTAAAGCCTCTCCCCAAGTGAGTGTCTCCTCATGCTGCGATTTTTAAAGAACCCTCTTGCCGGGAGGCACGATTCGTTTATATTGCTGTTTCTCTTCACCCGTAGTGTGTTTGCGCACCATTGACAAATAAAGAGTCGTACCCAGGCTGGCAGAGGGGTCGGTGCATGGTGGTGGAACGTGAGGACAACGCACGTGAAAACAATCGAGATGAAAACGTTAATCATTGTAATAGTGTAGTAACGTGAAATAAGAGGTACTACCTCCGACGTGGCTGGAAGCTCCTCGGCTAACAAAAGAAGTATTACAGTTAGCGACAGCAGTACCGTCACACCCACATTCATCCTCTCGCCAGACTCCACGGGAAGGAAAAAACCTAAGATTGTTAAGGCTGACATGAGCACGCAAGGTGTTAAGAAATTCAGGATGTAATACATAGTTCTACGACGAATTACAACATTGTAGGTAATGAATGGATAAGGCTCTGGGCAACACCGATATTTGGTAATGAACTTGGTTACAGGCATAGCGACTAGAACCCATTCGCCATTATCTGTGAAAGCCTCTATGTCACCTGGTCCAGTGTGGAATATGTCCAAACTCAGGCCGTGATATGACCAAGAGCCAAACTTGAGGATGCATTTCTAACAAGAAATTTGGAATATATTATTGTTAAAGTTTGTCGGTCCAAAGGTCTGATATTTGTCCATAAGCTCATGAATGCATTAGCTTGCATTTTTTTTTTAGCTTTCTTGGCATCGTTGTCCTTTTTAGGTTTCATGTGTCTGTTCAATTACAGACTAAGGATGAACATCAAAAGAAAAAACTAATCACAAGGTGCTAAGTACTGAGTTCACATCATGATAAGTCTTGGATGTACCTAGACAACCTAGGAGGTTCACCAAGCATCCAAGAAACTAGAGTCATTCAAACTCATCACCATATGCGGCTTCTCTATGAGAACAAAATTAAAGGCATTGATAACTCAATCGGGTTAGGCATATACCTACTCACCTGATCATCAAAGGGAAAATAAGTGACGTCAATAGTGCAGGAACTTTTAAATATTGTCGGATAGAACCAGCCTATGTTACCATTGGAATTTATTGTGAGACCATAATATTCCTCTTTTTCTTTGTCGTAATTGTCGTTTGCGCTATACACAGAATTGAAAAAAAAAATAGTTCGTTTCTGCAATCAATTGCCTTAATTCTCAACTTCCATAAATATATATAACTTGAGTGAGTGAGTTTGACAAATCTAAACGAAAATTTAAGTTACTCCCCGGTTGTTTTTAGAAATTTCAGAAATACGTCAATATAAAAAATATGAGTGTGATTTCGGTCATCCATTAAGATATTCTAGGTAAAATTATAGCATGCTTGCTTTTTACTTGCATCGCGCTAACTTCGTTTCACGACCTGTAATCCTTGTTCGATACTAGATAACACTGCCATTGAGTAGAACGACCATCCTCTGAAAGGTAATTATCAAATAAAACAAACTGACAACACTCACTTGTTGTACAGGGTGATATCTGGAAGCCAGACTTTCTTTGAAGAAGTGACAAAAGACTTAATTCCTCCATACGTAGAGCTGTTCCACTTTAATCTGAAGTCGCTCCAATACTGAAGAGAAAATGATACAAAAAGGAAACTGGTACATGAGACTTCACACATTTTTAAGCCAGTGGTTCGTTTCCAATTTTCCAAACAATCTCAAGAAGAACACATATCTTACATATTTCACACAATAAATATAACCATCCTGTTTGTCCAGTGAAAAAACAAAGAAAAATTAGTGATGCGGTTGCCTTGCCTCAAAGTAACGTCATATTGCTAACGGTTTTAATAAGCTAGGTAAAATATTTTCTCAAATATCACTAAGTTTTCAAGACGAATCGTATTTCCGTTTCATAAGCGTAGTGACTTTTCTATGTCGTGGACTGTAATTTATTCGTACCAGTCTCACCCACACAATGGTAGTCATGGTTTGCAATCTTTCATCCTGTAAGATATCAGAACACAAAAAAAATCATTTATAGAAGAAGGAAAGAAAAATCATTTCCTCCCCTATGAATAATTCAATGTTTTAACAATCAAGATCTGATATTTTCATCCTGTGAAACGCTTTCAGGCAGTTAGAACATTTGTATTTGAACAGCGCAAAATTCTTCGTCAAAGCAAGGCGTGATATTATCAACCGTGAGGGAATATACAGAATACACAAATTTTAATTTCAACAAAACACTTCTGCTGTTGATTGTACTGAGAGAGTGTCTAAGGTACGAACGCAACGCCAAAGTGTCTTCAGGTCTCCAGAAATCATGAGAACATCGTTACACAGATGTAATCCAAAAATAAGAAATTGCACATGAATCAAACTGATGAAAACTCCTGGGCTTGATATAAGGCATTAGCTACGTTAGAACTGATGTGAAGTTTTTCTTATCTTGAAGTTCGAACGTACGCGTAATGACTGATTTTAAATAAAATAGCTATAGAGCCCGGGGCTAGAGCACTCAAGTTTTGGGAAAGAGCACTTTAAACCTGGCTTGACCAACATCTGATTGCTTTTATCTGTGACGTACCTCCTAACATATCTTAGCTTTCATGCAATGAAATTTGATTAACACTAAAAGACAGCCTTTTCAGAAATTATCATGTCAGAGCAATGGACACCAGTAACAGACACTTCACATGCACGCTGTAAGTTGTAACGTTGAGAAGTGTTGTGAAAGCTGCTTCCAGTCACCTGTGTTTGAATTCTTTTTAAGTCAAATGAAAATGAGCAAAAACAGTGATTCTTGATTTTCTCGATTGCAAAGTTACTTAACCTCACATCTCAAAAACTTTTGTGTCAGTTGTTTTGAGCACCATATATGTCTTGTAAGCTAACTTTGATAACCTTTGAAAGTTTTATGAGGACAACTTTGCGACAGCTCAGTTTTTTAGCTCAGTAAAGACAATTATAACTAAGAAATATGCCAAAAACTGCCCAAACTGTATATTTTTTGCTGAGGCATTGTAGTCACGATATGAAAGAAATTAGCATTCAGATGAACCTTAATGGAGAATGGTCTCAAAAGGTAGTGTGAGTTCCCAAGAAATACCGACTTCATTCCCCTCCATCCCTAACCAGAAACTTTTCCGTGACGTCATTAGACTTTGTTACCGTAGAACATTTATAAGAACAGAATTTTTTTGGAAACATTATAAGGTGTTTTACCATTTTCGACTAATTTCCTTGTATAAATGCCCCATTCTAAGGTGTCCAATTAAGTTCTCACCTAGGTTCCTGTTGCGGAGGTTGGGATGGATAAATTGCCTAAGACAAGTGCAGAGACAACATCTTTTCACACGGGCAAGAAATATGACATATCAGGAAAATTATGTGGACAAATCCCTTGAAACATGGGTTTTTTTTTTTTGATTCCTTATAACGTTTTCCTCTCTGAAAAGAATAGCTTGTCTTAACAAATGACAATTCATCTGTGATTTTCTTCAGTATTGGGCTATACACTTCAATTCGATATTGATCACATCAGTTTCGCACAGGGGTATCTAAAAAAGTTTTGTATAAACGACTTGAACCATTTGCAAAGTCTGAAGATAAAACATGCCGCTATAAATGTTCATTACATCCATAAAACGACAAGACAGTCGCAGCTCTGTGTTACAAAGAAAAGGAGAAAATGTTCTCTTCCTTCGGTTTTTATTCATTACTCTTATCTCTACCAGTGACGGTTATATTAAATGCAGTATCTCATGCGCCATCCGTTCTTGTTTATCAACTGAACATCTGACAGAAATGGATGACCCACTTAGCCTTACACTCAGTAAATATATAAATTTTCCATGAAAAAATATACAGCCAGCCAAGAATGTTCAACATGCAATGATTATTGAGAAATTTATAAGCGAAACACTTTACTTAAACGCCGCCAAGCTGAGCATCAGGAATACGCCAAAGTTCACCAACATGCACTTTGAAATCAAGATTGGAAGTCCCACGGCCCAGCAGGTCTCATATGAGTAATTATCTTCAGGCTACTTTCCCAACAGCCACAGGACGTATGATAACTATGAATTATTAAAGCGTACTTGCACCGCAGTCATAAAACTGGCTGGGAAACAGTAAATGAGGCACAGACTATATTCTCTTTTGTTTTGTCCTTTGGGTCTTTGTCATGGTGTATTATTTTGGAACTGTGAAATTATGACCAGCTATCTCCCAAGAGCATTGTTTAAAACTGACGCTTTTTCCATCCCAATTTGTGAAGGAATAAACTTTGCTCGATGTCTTCCCCGATTCGTGTAATTTAATTAAAATCTATCGGGCCACAAACATAAAATTAATGGTGCATTTCTTCTGAGATAAATGTACGCGACTAACGTCAGTTCTGTCTTAGAAACCTAATTTTAGCACCCCTGAAACCTCAACTAACATGTTAAAAGACATACACTAAGCCATACGGGTTTTGTAGATTAGGTTTGCGTAATTAAGGGACACTGAAAAACTTACCAAGTCAATGATTTGATTGAGAGCTATATCAAACTTTACTTTTACTGCAGTTGTCTTCTCTTTTTGCGGAATGATGTTTGTACTGTAGTTTGCGAATAAGTCGTTTTGGAGTCTTTCCAAGTCATCGTAATGTTGTTTGCTCCCATCTGCCAAGAAAAGGATAAGTATTTTACCAACAATCTGTAAATTCCGGATTATATAGGAATACCAGTCGCAAGTTATAAAAAATTAACACCGTACAATATTTTTGAAATAAAGTTAGATCACCCAACAATCAAGTGCTAACTTATGTAACAGTGTCTTTCTTTTTTTTTTTTTTTTTTTTTTTCACCTTGTCAAATTCCCGATGGACAAAGATCTCAATAGCTTTCATCTACATAGTAAAATGGAACACCAGTAAATTTTGTCACCACATATAAATGGGTATTATTACAGTTCTTTTGGTCTCTGTAAGGCAGATAGGTCAGGGTTTGATTGCCTCTCGTTTTTCAGTTTTTATATGTAATACAACCATAAACTTCACATTCGAATACCAAGACATAAAAGCTACATTTTACAGAAATTCTTTCACAAAAACATCGATACATTAAGGTTACAGATCTTTCAAACAGCTAAGCTAAACCGTATGTTTATGTGCTTATTTCACTGAAATGGAACATCGCAAACGCTTTAAAAAAATTAAAGTTACTGGCTTACCTACAAAATTAAGGCAAAACAGCAGGCATAGAAGGACTTTTTCCAAAGGCCTGTGCATTCTTGAGAAACCGAGATCTCGACACAGATGATAAATACACAACAAGCGGTGAAAACGCAATATTTTATCAGCGGCGGTAAATGTCAACAAATGCAAAACTGATATCCGTTATTGGTTGTTTTCCAAGCAATTTCCAAGAACTTTCTTTTTGCCCAAGGGTTAATCAACTAAGAAAAGTTTCCAAATTCTACGAGCCAAGAAGAATACATAAAGTGTTTATGTTGATTTTTGATAACATGATTCCCTTGCGAGAATTTACGTGTATTGTGGTCGTGTGACAGACGGTCCAACAATTAATTAATAATTGCATGGAAATTAACGAGCTAAACTAGCTTTCTGATTTAGTGAATTCTGTAAACAACATTTCACAGTCTTTATATGACAAGAAACCTAGATTTAGAGATAAATTCTTTGATACCTTTCTGCCGTTCCAGAAAGCTTCCTGTGTGCGTTTTGACAATAGCATAAAAAAATGAGGAAATTCTTTGCAAAAAACATTCTTATGTTTCCATACACCTAAAATGACTATCAATTGTTTCTAGTAAATGGATTAATGTCGGTGAAATATAGAGGAAACCCGTGAGGCTATTTTGAAGGATTCTGATTTGCATTTATATCGCCAGCGGAATTTTACTTTACAACCAAGAATAAACTTGGAACTGATCGTTTCTGTTTCTCAAAAAGCCGCCAAAAAAGGAAAGTTGGAGTGAAAGACCATACATCTGACTCTTCACTGCTTCCTCTTTCCCTCCAATTATTTCAGCCAAATGATGGAAAATATAATGCCGCTGACGAACTTTGCTTCTTCTCCGGATTAAAAAGCTTAAGTTATTATAGTTGAACTACACCGCCAGTGTACCGTACCTATTCTTTAGCTTTTTGTTTTATAAACTCTTTCTCAAACAAGGCACTGTTTTAAAGTTTATGTCAAAAGAGTTGAAATGAACCTTCTAATTGGCCTCTGAGATCCAAGAATCTTTCATACCATGAGACAAAAACATAATTTTATCTTTGGTAGTATTTTCTCCCGTTATGTCTGATCATTTTCCGCGGAAGGGCTTAGCGTTTCACTTAGGTGTTTATTTTGACTGAAAGCCTTTCGTCGTAATGGAATAGATGTTTGTATTCAATAGATTTGATCGTCCAAATTGAACTATTTTGAACGGTTGCTTTGTGTCATTCAGTCATTTCAGTGAGCTTACTATTTTGACTCTTCCGGTAGTGTTATCCTAAAAGAGCTTCCAAAATATTGTTTATCGATCAGGAACATCTATTACTGACAAACGCACATTTTGGGGAAAATCGAAGTTTTACGAGTCCCTTGTCGTTGTTCGACGAGGTGTTGGCGAAATAGTGACACATTCCTTGATAAGTAATAATTACAATTAATCCTTCTTTTTAGGATTTTCAACCCAAGTTTTGAGGGCTTCACAAGTTGATTAATAAATATATGGTGGCGATAAACAGTCAACACAGAGTTGCACGCCATGAGGTTTTAGAGGAGAAACATCATCTATACATCCAATTGTTTGGGATAGACCACTACTCTTCGACCTCCTGGCTTTGATCTCCTATTAAGTTCGGTGCTGAGGTTGGAAACTTTTCATTTCCCCCACATGATCGTCGAAAATTGTTCTTCCTTTACTTGGAGAGATATAAACCTCAGCCTGGGGTGCCGGAGATTGATACATCCAGAGCCCGACTGAAAGAGTTCAGTCAACTAGGCTTTTATTAGTGAGTGAAACTGAATCCTTTCCGCCTAAAAATTGAAACTGACCTAAGCTCGTTAAAGTATTCATGATATAGTAATACCAATTTTTAATACACTTAAAAGATCAATCCCACAAATCGTCAAATTCATTGTAAATTGATATGGTGCTTACAGTGTTTATACGGAAATTTATCAGTTTGGAAAGTACGTTTTACTTGTTATTCAAAGAACAATTTTGTCATAAATATCTAAAGAAATTCTTGCAGATAATGTATATAGAAAAAAATATATATGTACAAATATGCATTTTTCATTTTTCTTTTCAAAACCTTTAACTTGACATTGGAGGTTAGTGTGTCGTAATCCTCCATCATCAATTCATTCCTTGCTTTGCAATGCTCTTTACTTCCACAAGAAAACAATACAATTTGACTGACTGACATCTGAATTATATAAAAAACAGTTTGAAAAGAAGTGTTTAGTGGACACAACACGTTTCAGCCAAGCTAATTACCTAGATTGTTACACCCTGATGAACAGGCACAAGACTCACCCTTCGAGTTGTACTCCTCTTTTTTTCAAGGATCGATTGGAATCAACCTAACGAATTCTGTTAAGCCATAATTTTGGAACATACGAGCATTAAGAGGAAGTAATAGTTGCTGACAACATTTTCCAAATCCCCGGCGAAAATTTTCGTCCATAATCAGCAACTCCAATTACCCCCAGGCTCACTCTACTTTGGGAATAAGTGGATCTCGGTGTACTGTTAAATTCCCCTCGTCTTTTATTTAGGGTAGTCAATTTTAATCTGAAGTCTTGAAAGATTAGCTTCGATGGAGAATGAAGGGAAAGAAACACTGCACTGCTATTTTTAAGCGCGAACTTTATTTTTACACTCAAAGTACTGCGTTTATCATACTCCTGTAACCGTTGCATTCACTCGTTGGCCTGAACGGAAGCATCTTAAGACAAATATGGAGGAAGGTTTTCATCAGTAGGATATGAAATTCCTATCTTACAGTAAATTTATTTCATATATTCAGTAAGGACACGATCGAAACCATCTGCCATGATCGCCAAAGCGTAGAGACTTGCGGTAGGCCGCTGTCAACGTCGCCACCAAACGCCGCCAGTTAGGATACGGAAAATAACGCTTCATTACTCTCATCTTTTATTACACTTTGTTCCTTTTTTAATTCCGTAACCATAAATTCTAATTTGAGGAACTTTTTTTAGGAAAAAGGGTGAACACATTGATCTAAACGCCTTCTGAGCAAGTTTTACGACTACACCCTTTGCATTGTTCATTATTTGTAAATAAAAAGTGAATCATCTACACTAGGAAAAAATAAAACCACTGTAATTGTATAATTAGGTTATTAGTTATTATTTACTTATATATTCTTCTCGATCTTTTAACATACAAACTTAACGTAAGAGAGAGAATTTAAGTAAAAGCTGCAATTAGTGTGAACGGATGGGGAGCAATCCCCAACCTGCAACGCTCATACTTGCTTTGCTTTCCTGTTCACAATAAGCGTCTTCGTAAGCAATAAATAACACAGGCACTTATAAAACTGTCACCAGATTATTGGTACTTGTTGTTGTGAGCCATTACAGAAAAAAATTATAAACAATCCTGGTGATGTGTCCCATTGGTTAATATAAAATTTAGTAGCTCAAACCAACCAACAAACATGTCAAAAATTTCCAAACAGCTTTTAGGCTGGAATCAAATTGACATAAGCAACAATACTTCAGGACTGTTTACATGAAAACGAAGTCTACCTTAACTCACAGTTCTACAAAATGAGTGGACCTTGATATTTCTACATATGTGCACTGTGTTGAGAAAATTAATATTTTTCTATCGTTAGCTATAGGCCATCTTGACACTGTTCACACAAATCAATGATTAAATAGTTGTCAACTGTTTAATTCGAAGATAGTTAGAATGCAGTTTTATTCCAATCTATGTTTCGACATTGATCAAAAAGGCACGATTCTACGATTAGATCAAAACCAACTTTAATGTCTGACAACATGCCTGACAATCGCAACCAACAGCATTTCCATATTTCACCGCTATAACGATCCACTTTTGAAAGATTCTCATAAATTTGATTGATCTGGCATACGTCACTAATTCCAAGAGACAACAGGGTCATTGGTGGTGGTACCTGTGAATGACTTGACAAACTCATTCACTATAATATCTCTCGAATTATCATCATTTGCTAGAAGATCATCAACAAACACAGTACAAATGGTGTTTTCCAGTCAAGAAGGTAAACAGCAAATTAGTATTGCAAAGATGATAAGCAATTATCCTGTACACAGATCATTCCATTTCATGTTCTACATCCACCACTGGAACGTTATCTTAAATTTTCAGTATTAAGAGTTAGTTCTTAAAGAATTTAGCTATTGCAGGGGTGTTCCTCCTCAGCTATAGTCTGTTGACCACTCCTGCAAGGGAACCTTAAAAGAAAAAAACCTCATATGTTACTATTGCCTTCAACTAGGAGAAAATATGCACTAATATTGTATTTGAATGTTTATCAATCACCTGACAGATGGACAGGCTAATGATAATGTGTATTACAGGCTTCCTGAATCAACACATGATTTGCTAATTTGTCATTAATCAGTCAAGCAATAGTCAACCAACTGACAGTTGGGTTTTTTACTTAGCCAAGACCATGGCTGGACACTGCAACAATTCTTCAGTTGAGTGACAGTCAGCCATCAGCCAATTATAAGCTAACCATTGGCCAAATGAGAACCAACAAAGCAATCAGGGCTTGGTTGTTTGAAGGGTGGATAACTCTATCCACTGGGTAAATCCCTATCCAGTGGATAGCACAGAAGCTTTTGCTGACACTTTCCAGCAGGAAAGCAATTTATCTGTTGGACAGCATTACCTTCCTTTTAAAGAATTGGGCCACAGCTTTTGTCCTTTGCTTTCATAATTATTGCAAAATCAGACATAAAGTGAATAACTATATGTATTGAGATTATACTGTACAAAACTGAACACAACAGTCAACACTGCATTAAACTTTAAATAAAACTAATAATTGACTCATATCTTACATCAAACTTGACTTTCAGTGAAATTGTTTCCTGTTATGTGGACCCAAGACTACAAAGATATTCCAAAGCTTTTTCTTCATCATTATTAGCAGCTTGCAGGCAGTTCAGTATGTTATCTTCCTTAAAGCCAAAGTCTTTATATTTCTTCACCAGTTCAAGAAATTCAGCTGCCTGCAAGCATAAAAGAGTTTGACTGCCAAGTAAATAGTTACATGAACACATGATTACCAAGAAAGAATGTTTTGTCTATAATTTTTAACCTCAAGGTCTTAATCTCCTGAAAAAATATGTGAATCCAATCTTCTGCCCCATGCACATGAATAAAAGGAGGAGAGGACTTAAAGCCTTTTCAACCCTCAGCAAAGGGTGTATTTTTCATGATTGAACCTCTTTCTCTACATGTGCCCATAACTGGAGACCACATGTACAATGTACATGAGTTAAAACATGTGTTGGTATACCACCAGCCCACAAAACTTTTGCGTGATTCTTACACTTGCAAAACAAAACCTTTGTCTTCTGCAAGTTCATACCTGACAGCTATTTTCACTCCCTTAGTAGAAAAACTCAAGCTACCACAGCCCTAATTCAAAAACTGCTTAAAATGTGTAGTGTAACCAGTGTGTATATATGAATTAGACCATAGAAGATTAGTCTATGTAAATTACTATTCATAAGCTTAAACCTTTGGTAATGAAAGGAAGGTCATTGGAGACTGTTTTTATTAACTCCCAAAGACAACTATGGTATGTAGTCAGAACATGTTTGAAATATTTGGAACATTCTTGGAACATTTTCAGATATGATCAAGTTCTCTTAACTCTTTAAGTCCCACTAGTGACATAGACAAAATTTCTTCTCATACATCAGTACAATATCAAGCAGACAAGTAATGAGAATAAAGAAAAATGTTAATTAGGGGATTATTGGTTGATCCAATTCCAAATTCTCCAAACTAACATCACACGAATTAAATGGCAGACAGTAAAGAGAATTATTAATGAAATCTTGGGAGTTAAAGGGTTAAACATTTCTAGCAATCTGAGGAGAATCTCACACATTCAACTCAGACAAAAGCTGGCATGTATTTTTTGATTGAAAATCACCCCGTCATCTTAAACAGGGCTTGACTTGTACATCAGCACAAGGCAAAATTCTGACCAACACTTAAGGTGGCTTATGTATAAGTTGAAAACTAATCCTTCCTCAGCTGGTATAAGCTATTCACACAATACCTTTGTTCACCTGTAATACCAGTAAAAGACAGAGTGCAAACTGTACACTTTGAGTACCTTGGCTTTCTCATTGTTATTATATATGAGGGCAACTTCGACAGTGTCTGGAGGATATTTCTTTTCAATCAAATCATTTACAGCCAATAGGAATTCCATGACCTGTAAATTCAACAGCGGAATGTTAAAACTGACAATTCATCCCCAGTTTTGGATTAACATACAATCTACTTAACCAGGAATTAGCATTTTTGGCAATTTGTTTGGAACCTGGAACTTTTATTTTTATCCTTTCAATTACAATATAATAAGTGCTAATTGTGCCCATGTGATTCATGGTTAAAAAGGAGAAATATGGAGAGTTTATTACAGAAAGTATATGATTTTCCCTGCCATAAAAGTGCAATTATAAAAGTTTACTTCTTACCACACTTTAAGATTACAAAGAATAACCTATCCAATAATAATAATAATAAAAAAAAACTCAAATGTATCAAATTTGACTATTGACCCGACCATTTTGAAAACAACTTGGAACCCTAGCTAGTCCTTTTTTTGTAGCTCCACAAAGTTTGAAGTGATCATCAAGAGATGGATAAAAGAGACGTGGAGCTTATCACCTCCTGGTAAACTGCCTTGCTAAGTAAACTGGTTGCTAAGTGAGACTCTCAATGCCAGCATACATGTGCATAATCAAATTTTTACCATGTTTTTCAATTTCATAAGTTCAAGATACTTCTTAATGGCAGAGGTGAAAGTTAAAACTTTATAATTTAAATAATGCCTCTATCCATGTTCTGTTCTTTCTCTTTGTCTGGGCAAATCTCAAAAAGAAGAAGTCATTCCTACAACTTTAAGACAAACATAGAAAACTATGAAAAACTATGTGCATGTATTTTAACTTAAAACCCTCCCTGCTGCGCAGGTTCAAATGCTCTTGGTGACACAGGATTAAATTCTCTTGGTATCCTGGCCCCTTCAATTGTTATCAAAGTAACTACTCTCCTGGCCTGGTATACATGGTGAAAACAGAGGTAACACTATGGCCAAGGAAAAGGTGCTTGAACACATTACCTCACTGTCTTTCATCCCCAGTCTCTGCACAGCCCTACTAACACGTGCCTGAGGGAAACCCATGCTTGCAATATTTTTGACAAATGCTTTTTCTGACTCTTCTAAAACAGGCCATGGATCTGGTAAAGAGGACCTATCTTCACAAACTTTACCAATCCTTTGCCCTTGATCTAGCTTTCCAATTGGAGGCAATGGAGAAGGATAACGCCCACACACTCCAGGATTCTATACAAAAAAAATTACACTTCATGTGAGATACTGAAGGTTATTGAATGTATCAAGAAAATCAATGTCTGCTTGTGATGTTTTGGAATTATTACAAATTGAAAGAGCCTTATACAACAGCCACGTGTGCAGATAATGTAAAAGATAACAAATGAATTGTAAAACAACAGTTTGTATTTAAGTTGATGACTAGCAATAGCCAAAACAAAATCTACGTCTAGTATCCAGAGTAATCAACGATTTTTGCAATTTCTCTGAGTTACAAATTCATGCTAAAATGTTCAAATACAAAATTGTGTTTCCCATCACTTCTTAGGAAACATTTTCCATTAAAAGAAGTAAAACAACTTTAAGCTAAAGGTCTTAGCCTTAAACATGGAACTGACAATATCTCCTTATATCTAGTGAGTGGGAATAATTTGTTTTATTGTCTTTGAAAAGCCTCTGTGAGGAAAGTCTAAAAAGTACTGCATGTATCTACATTGCACAGGTTGTATATATGCAATGTGCACTTTCCATCCTCAAAGGAAACATGTCTAATAAAATCAACTGTTATTCTTTATTGTAGTACAAGGCTGTTTAATGTTGCTTTGTGAGCCTACAGCCTCCCTTCCTCTCACAGGCCTTTCTCCTGAGAGCTTTATGAGTTTAGTTAAGATCTATGTGTCTTTATCCTTAAGTCCTTTCACTTCAAAAACTTGGATGTATTCATGTTGGACTATTAGAGTAACCAAGCAATTCCTTGAGAGTAGCTACACCTAACAGTATGATGAATAAACTCTCCAATTTGTGTGGCAAGCCTATATTTCAAGGACTCATTTTGATGAGTGTATGGTAAGCCTACAAGGGGCTTGATGATAAACAATGGGGAAGTGACGCTGACTGCTGTTTATTCAATGAACCTGCTAATAAGAGTAACTTTATTAAGAATGTTATTTTTTCAAATGATTAAAGGGGTAAGTCTCTAAAGAAACTCTGGTGATGCATTGAAGGGAGGTATGACAAGAAAAATTGTTTTTATCAACTGAGTTGATAAATGTAACTTGGCCTGAATGTGCAGAGTTTCTACAGCTGATTTTTCAAGCTTTATTCCCATGTAGGAGAAATTGGTGAATATTTCACTCTGATGTAGGGCTGATGCTTGAAATTTCTGCTTTAGAAACTCCTAACAGTGGCAACTTTTCATTATCTACTCAGTCGACAAAACCAAATTATTAAGGTTACTCACTTGAAGTTCAGGGGATTCTGGGACTTTCCACTCCGGTTCCCTTAAACTAGAAACAGTTGAGGGAGGGTTGTTCTGTCTGAATTGTGTTCTAGCATCTTGACCTATTGCAATTGCTTGTTGCCCTTGCAATGGAGGAGTTTTTGGAAAACTATAAATTCCACCCTGGAATGAATCTTTACTCTCATTAGCATGTGTTGAAATTTGAGAATGGGTTTGTCCTTGCAGTTGTTGAGAACCTGCTGAGGAAAAACTGTGCCCAATTGGGGGTAACACTGCCCCCCTGGAGATTGGCCTGTTCTCAGGAAAAAGTCTTGTGTTACAAGAAGAAGTAGTGGTGACTGAGTCACTATTTACAGCCGAAACTTGATGAGTACTTGAAGACGTCTTTGAATCTCCGAAGTCAACTAGCAATGCACCCGCTTCGTTGACATTGGTTGAGGTTATTGCATCTGAAAGTTTAGTGACAGGTGAAGGTTTATTGAAGGAATTTGTTCCTGTAATATCAATTAGTGAGTTATGAGAAGGAGAAACACTGACGGTAGTAGCTGAAGTACTTGTAGAGGTATTTAGTTTATTATCAGCATGAGAGCTGGATGGATTTTCCAAAGAGGTAGCTGGCCTTATCATGTCAGGTTGAAGAACATTTTTTAGTTCATCCATATCATTTATTGTTTGCAATTCCACAAGTTCAAATGGTGTTGATGTGTCACCCTCAAAATCTGCCAAGTCAAATGAATTTTTTCCTTTTCCTCCAAAGCTATCACTTTTTTTATGTCCTAATCCAGGAGCAACCACAGGTTGAAGAATTTCACTTCCGAAATTTGAAAACACTACATTTTGACCAGGAGGAGTATCTGAAGAAGAACTTTCCAGATGAGCTTCAGGTGAGGATTGCACCTCTGTTTTTGTAGAGGCCTTTAAGGCATCTGCTTTAGAAATGACATCTTTTTCAAGACTGAAGTCATACTAAAAGGAAAAAAAAAGCAAAAAAAAATATGTATTAAGCAGAAGCCAAAGAGATACAATACAGAAAACACTTCTTCTAGTTAATGTTTATGTATGAGTTTAACCTCTCCTCTTTTCCCTGCACAAAAACATAGTTTGTGTACACCTTCAGGTTTCCAACACATGCTCTATGAATACACAGGTCATTCCACTGCAGTTCACCAAAGAATTTGTCTGTAACTGTATGTAGGTTTCAATTGTAGGATATATTCTAACACATAACATCAGCAAAACTTCTTTATGTATCTTAACCACTTACTGTTAAGCTTAGGACAGCTGAGGGATCTCTTTGCTGCCATCCAACAGGTAATGTTACCTGAAGTTAAACCACACATTATAAATCAACTGAGATACTTGACATACTTTCACCAGTTGATTAGAGCATCTGGATGATGTGTGCACATACCATTGTGCCGTTTTAGATTTACACAACTTTTTGAGAGATATTTAATAAAGAATTTTTCCATAAAGATGAAGCCCCAGGGGATTGAAAGAATCCTCAAAAGCAATGCAAATCTTCAACTGCATCTCAGGTTCGCATAACTCCTGCGGACCACCTTTGTCTTTAAATGAGGCTAAACACGGAAAAAGTTTTCTAATGCTAAATCATAACTCAAACGAAGTAACATATATTAAAATTTCGTCTGTAATTGCTGCGTTTTATTTAGGATAACTAAACCTACCTTTCAGGACGATCGAAATGTACTTGAATGATCTGCTGATAATCACGGGTTCAAACCATTTCAAATCATGTAATGTTGATAGCTTGCTTACACGATTACCAGCCTTAAAGGCTGACGTAAGAAAAAGGAAACATATCGAGAGGTAACAGCAACCCTATTTACCTTTTTCGGTGGTCTGAACTTCTCTCCAATTTTGACCTCGACTCCTTGCAAAGAGTGAAATTCTGCATGATCTAAAGATGAGTTTATTGCAGGAGTTAATGTTCAATAGCATCATTCTTTGATGCTCATATGTCTAAAAAATACCATTTAAAATTCAATTTTAGAAGGAACTCTACAAGTATATGGTAGATCTTAGGGTAGAACGGCAGGCATTTTTCTAAAATTGACGCCTATTTCTATACTGTTGCACAAGGTCGAAAACAGAACATCACAAATTTACTGTTGTCTTTCGAATTCTTTGCGAGGACATTCAAAGGAAGAACAAAAAAAATACATACGACTTCCACTTTTGCGAAATGTCTTTTGAAAAGAAGTCATCTTGGGCACAAGTCCAACAAATCGTGAAAGGAGAGAATTGCTGCCTCAGCCGATGTTGTCCTCCATTATAACCTTTTAGAGATATGATGTCATTGCGCCTGCGTTGTTTTGCGTCCGGAAAGTGTAAATGCTTAGGGAAATTCTATTCAAAGCTGAGTTCTGAAACCACGGAACAGCATCCTTGTATTCTGTACCTTTTATACCATCGTATAATAATGATACTCTCCAGCTGTTTCTTCTCTTGTCAGGCGCACCAGTGTCTACTTCAGCAATGCTGTAGGTGACAATATATTAGAACTCCACTCTACCCTCCTCAGGTGAAACTCTCCCTATCAGCCCTACTACTCGTGTTGCCATAGTGAGGTATGATGCGCCATTTTGGAACTTTCTAAAATGGGTAAAAAGTCATAACATCAAAATGTCTAAAAAAGATAGACTCTATCAACTGGAGAGGCCACCATTCAGTTCCGTAAGTTTTAAATTTTGTTTAATGCATGTTATCATTCATACGTTTACAAGGCCCCTACCTCCTTTTAAAACGTTTTACTTAACTTGATACTAGTAGAGACAAGGTTGTTTAGCTTAGTTCCTTATATTGTGTTTCCATAAACAGAGGGAATTTCACACGAAGTTTACGAATCTTGTGGGACCTTTAAGTCTATTTGAACCAGAAGATGGAGTAGGTAGGGGACGGCTTTGTTTGAATGTGATTGCAGATACTTGTATGTCATAGATGGTGAAACAGAGAATTAACTCTGAAGTGTAAATTAAAGTGCTATTTAAACCCATGAATAACCCACAGGGCGTTAGCCCTAATAAAGGGAAACAGGGACATAGGTTTAGTTTACACAAACTAACGTTGCGTTTTTTTGCATTGTTTCATTTAAATTACATTGCTTTGAACGTTTGGCTTTGCAGTTTAAGTCAAGCAAAGAATTTTTCTCTCCACCTGGGAGATCTATCTGCTCTGGAAGATGGATTTTTCGAGTCCTGGACATTGAAAATATTTTTCTTTCGTCTGTTCCTCTCTGTTTAAAAAAAACAAATGGTTATTACCGCCCCCCCCCCTTTTTACTTTTAAATTTTAAGGAAAACCTTCGAGTACGTTTTGAAATAATTCTTGTGATAATCAGCTGTACACTGAAATTGTATTAACTTTGTGATACCTTCTTCCATCTCTGAAAGATATTGGAAATGAGAATCCTGAAGTTGAAAGACCACTAACACCAATTGAGGTACATAACATAATGGATATTTGTACAGTACAATTAACAGAGTTGGTATAGCACCTTGAATGTCTTCTGCACTCACTTGTATGTAATGTGTAGTAAATATGATGTGATGTAAACCTGATCATTCAACAAGGATATTTTAACAGATACTATTTGAAAACAGGTGCTTTCTGAGGACAATTATTCTTGTTGATTGAAGGTTTGACTCAAGTTGAGTGAAACAAAGTTTGTAATCAGAGGTTTTTTTACATGGATAGGATGCAGTTAAATGGCCACCATCATCATTCAGTGCTTTGGCAAAACTAGTTCATCCCAGACTCACACCAAAGGAGGGAATTGCTGGACTGTCTGTTAGTGACCAGCACCAATTGGTATGTACACCAATTAGCTTATTTCTAATTTTCAAGTATGTGTGCATAGATTTGTAAAGGGAACAGGTATGCATCCCACTGATGTCCAGAGAGAATTTATGCTTTTTAATGTCAAGACTAAGGATAATCACCCCTGGTCTGTGTATGCATTAATTAGACCATTACATGTAATATGTGGTCTCATGGGAAACTGTTGGTTTTGTTTTCCTTTCAATCTCCATCACTGTGTTTATTTTCTGGGATACAATACTTGTAGAGGTAAAGTTGCAGTTACCTAAAAAAGATGGTGTGAATGGGTTTGCAGCTACATGGTTGTGTAAGCAAATTTGGCTTTGAAAAATCCATGAACTGTGAATTTGTGTAAGAGTCAAAGCACCTTTGTGATTAAAAAAAGTAATCATCAATTTTGTTCTTAGAGAATTTTGATTTCATTACAAGCAAAAATACACCATGGCAACATTTTGCCTCAGTTGCAAAAATGCAGTATTCAACTTGATGTTTTGATCAATTTCTTGATTTAATTGATTGATAAGTCTTAGTTAGATATGGCTCTAAGAGAATGGGATAGAGAGAGAAAAAATGGCATCAAAGTCGCAAGTTTAATTTTTCAATATACCAGTACGAACCTTGCTAAATACTTTTTTGTGGATATTTATATTAATCCCATGAAAAGTTTTTTATATTTTGGTGAGTATATACACCAGATTTTTTGACAATTCTCAACCGCCAATGGTTACACCATGTAAGATGCTCATTGCACATGTACATTTTCCTTTAGATTGGAATACTCATGAATGAATTAAACAGCATCTGGCAAGATGTACAAAGAGGCCCTCCAGATCCATTCTTGGTATTGCTAATCAATACAGATAATTTGATTTTGTTTTTCATTGAAAGTATTATCCTTGAACACTATAATGCATGAAAACAAAATTGACAAATCGATCAATGAGCCTTTAATGCACATGTGCATTCATGTATAATAAAGTTTTGTTAAAGTGAACAAATGCCATGTCACAAGGCTGTTGAAAAAATTTCGATTCAAACAAGGTATTATTTAAAAATTATATATTTTTTATTCTCACTTGGCTTTTCCCCTTTTGGTTACTAGACAGGACAACAGAACAGAGAATTGCAGAGGTAAAAAAATAAGCCTACTGCTGTAATATGAGCATTTCCTTTCATGCAAGAAATTTTGAGTTCTTGAGTAATGGAAGCCAGCAAGAGGTCTGGTAGAGCTCATTGTTAGTGCCAGAACTAAGGCACACCTCACCTTGACTCATCTCAAATCTTCCTGCAGGCAGGGAAATGCTCGCCCTGCAGCAGTATAATAATGAGTGCTGGCACCTGTCAGTCAAGTGCATGAAGGAGGTTGATACATTGGCTGATACTCGGTCCACATGACCCATAATTGGTCAACAGTTGGTTAATACCTGGCCTTCAAGTTGACTGTTAGGTTGCAATAAACAGTTGGCAACGTAAGTGTTGTACTGTTCCATTGTTGGTGCTATTTGTGTGTTGTTAATTGTTGTTTTGCTGAAATAGCAGCTGTCTCACAGCCCTTCCCTTACCAAAGGGGACAGGAAAGAAGAGTCTCTAACGTCTTTGCGATAGAGTGAGGAATATAACTTGATTACAAATTTAACTTAACTTGAGGTCTGAAGAAGCATGAGCAAATGCAAAGTAATATTTGACCTACAACACAGCCATGATGAGAAACAAAAAGAAGCTGAAAAAAAAGTGTTTGACATAGATGAATGTTGCTGACATAAAAGTCAAGAATGGATGAGTTGAAATTTAAGTAAAGAAGATCACATGTGGTAACAACAGCTGACTAAGTATTGGCTGAGTGTCAGTAAAGTGTCAGGCAATTTTCAGCTCAGTGTTGGTAAAGTATCCGCCATTTGTTGAGCAAGTACATGTGTACACGTGTGTCTGTCAAGAGGCAACAAATGTGAGGCGACATGTCCATGGATACTTGTATGACAGATACCTTTAGTACAGATAAGACTTTTTTCCTTAAGGACTCCCATGCTCAGTGTAATCAAAGATCAGAGATAAGGCATATCACCATGTTCACACACCATTGTCTTTGCAGCAAGAACACCAATTAATATTTTTCTTTATTCAAGAAAGTTAGCTGCACAATAAGTTAAAGTAAAAAATAATTGGTCTTTCTGTTATGCAATATTTATTGTCTATAGTTTTTGCTTTGTTCCATCAACAGACGCGTTACAATTGAGATTGTGGTTGTTGTTCAAGGACTCTTTGCTAAATATTTAGACAAAGCCCAGAGTAAGTTAAAACATAGGCAGATGTGTTTAAAAATGGCAGGAGATTGGGTAGATGGTTTTTTTTAGATTTTCCTGAAGGTTTTGAAAACAATTTTCATGTTTCTGTGCATCTGTGAAGAAATGTAGTGCATGTGCATGACTTGTAGACAACTACTGCTTTGGTTGCAATATCTTCCCTTTAAGAGATGGTAGTTAACAACCAATCAAGAGATATCTATATGGATTTTAAAAAAAATTAGGTAAAGTGAATAATGACTTTCCTTTTTTATCTTTCACTGACTTTGGTATTGTTCAGCAGCTGATATATATCTTTTTTTAAAAGCTGGCATTTAAGGAGGTTCCTAAAACTATTAATGAAGAAATAAGCAGTGTGTCACTACATCAACTTTTAATTCTAAGAAATTCAAAGGGTCTAGTGCAAATAAATCTTTCTCTTCTTTAAAGAGCTTCACCAGAGAGGTGTATTCAGCTGTCCTGCAAATCTCAGTCGTCTCAAAACTCAACTGGCTTTGGAGGCAAATAAAAGGTGTGTGGATCTTGTGTCTTTGTTTCTTTCTGCAGTTAAACCTTTTGTAGCACTATATTATACCCTTCTAAGGTTAAGATGTTTAGTTAGGAGTGATGTTGGCCTATAGTGGTAGAAATGATCATATTCATAAAAAAAGGTGTTTGTAATAATGATAGTAGATAAGGGGAAGTGTATTATGTAAACCTGAAAGCAGTACAAATTAACACTTTGCAGGTGTGACTGCATAGTGATAGAGAACTAAAAATGTAGGCACTGCACTTAATGAAGCCTGGGAGGAAACTTTAGATAACAAATGCTGTTTGCTTTTGTCTTTGTAACCATCAAAAGATATAATAGTGTAGTTTGATCATCTGGGTGAGTGTAGCCCTGAGAAGGATTGTTGTCAGTAGTGGTGACTGACATTTTTACAATCTGAGCGAAAGTCATCATTGTAGTCAAGTGAATAGTTTTTGTCAGTTGACTGTTCAACTTACGAACCACACTATTGACTGGGACTCTGTGCAATGCCTAACCTACAGCGCCAACTACTTTCAATGACTTACTCTGGAAAGCTGGTTTATTAACTTCAAACAGACTCTCCTCAACAGGTGTCAACCACTACTGGCACCATACAAATGACTCATTGACAACATTAACATTACAAATGAACCTAATAGAACAACCTAACTTTACTTAGTCAGATCGAGACTGACCAATCATGACTGACCTATGCTACTTGAGTCTTATAGCCAATAACATCACAGCAAAACTGACCAATCAATTTATACAAACCAGACTAAGCTAACCAACAGAACAACACTACAATACGACAAACTCAACTACTTTATTAAACAGCAAGTAATGTTCTTACAATTAAGGAGTGACTCCTAAAAGTAGTACTATACTTATTGTTAATAAACTTTAAGCCCACCAAAGTCTATATCCTTGCTCACCACCGACACAACCTCACTGCTATCTCCAAAGTTCCTTGAAATGAGGAATCTTCTGTACTAACTCTCTCTCTGTATAGCTTTCAAAACAGTCATCACTCCAACAGCAACAACCACTCTTACTACTACATAAGTGAGTCTTAACATATATATATATATATATATATATATATATATATATATATATTCATGAAGTGTTCTGGAACATTCCAGAAGCTTACACAAGAACTATTTTAGTAGTATTATATAATAAATATGCATGACTTGATGAAATGTTCTGGAAAGTTCTGCAGTATGCAAGTCAGCAGCAGTCTGGAGATTTCTAGAAGATTTTATTTCAGGTTGTCAAAACGTCAGTCACAACTATACCAACAACAGTCCTTCTCACTTACCTGGATGATCAAACTACACTATTACTTGTTACCCCTGGGTTCAAACCATTTACTGCATCAAAAGATACTTTGCATGGAGATTTGAGTGAACTCTAGTAATTGTTTAAAACCTAGCTTAGGAAAGTTTAAACCAAACCTCCATCCCAAAAAGTGCTGTCCCTGAACCATGGGAAAAGAGTGCACAGTACAGTGTAGGTGACAATAATTACCCTTGAGGCAGGCCAAGTGATCTGTTGATAAGCCTGGTAAACTCTAGTTTGGCCCACTTTCCCTGTTAGGTCATGATCCCCAACAGGTTGCAATCTTTTGTCAGAAGAATTGTCTCATTGGCAATGCTAATAAGACCTTACATTTTCTTACATTTTCTTCTTTGCACATGTGTGCAATCCACTTAGGATATTGCATGGTGATGTGTCTAATTGATCATTTTTAATCTTATATTTTTTGTAGTCTTAATGTACTTAGCCTCAGACGCAATATTGCAGCAGACATAAAGCATCCAATAGATACAAGCACAGTCTCCAGCAAGTTCTCTTTTGGTAGAGCCCAACCTACTCCTCCACCAAAGCCTTACAGGCCACTTGCAGTAAGAATGTTTGTTTGATCAAAATGAATTAAGTGCTCTTTAATATTTCAGAAATTAATAAAACATAAATTTTTTTTATTTTCTCTTGGTAGCTGTTATTTTCCAAAAAGCTATTTTTTCTTGGTTTGGTGAAATGATCATGTATTATGTAGTTGTTGTTGTTGTTTTGTTGTTTAAATACATGTTTTTGTAATTATTATTTTTCCACTGAAGGGTGGTAACTTTATGTTTCGTAGAAATATATGTTTTATAGCCTTCAGTTGGTGCCAGGATATCCTCAGGTTTTTGCTTGTAGACATTATCTCTTGCAAAAATGTAACACTTTTTGGAGATCAAATCCAAAGGAAAACTTTGAGCCTCAAGGAACAGATAATTTTTCAAAGGCAAGATCTCCCAGCAAATTTTCAAACTAAATGGAGGCTATGTTTTTCATGATCATTCAAATATTTTTTTGCTTAGTGCAGAACAAAGTATTGCATGTTTTCCTTTCTTATCTTGTAGGTTATTATATAGAAATGATCAGCCAATTTGACATATGTTTTGTTGCTGCCTGATTTTTTTTAACATACTTCGATTTACATGAATCATTTATAATGTGGGCATTCTCAAAGAACTTTTTTTGTTTTTCTCCCTGCTTTTAGACAAGACAGGGAGAGGATAGAAAGGGAAAACCATATTTAACAAGAGTAGAGAAACAGCAGCAATGGATGGATCATGAACTGAGTGATGTGAGTGTTACATTATACAATCATGTAATTTTAATTTCAGCCTTCTAACAGATTTATTATTGTATACATGCTTCTTATTGCAATTCTGCATGCAATCTGTTACTGTACAGACCCAAGGCAACATGGAATCTATTTGTTTTATAATTTTTGATTAAAAACCAAAATGCTATCAATTTTGACATCATCCAGGCATCTGTCCTCAAATAGATCATAAGTAAGAACTAACCAGATTGTTTGTAGAATTCAGCTTAATATATAAACCCACTTTGTAATACTATAAGTAACCAACACATACATCCAGACAAGTCCCTGCCCTGAAGTTGGGTACTTCAGTCTAAACTTGCATATCTAAATAGCACTTGGCTCAGAACTTTGCTTTATGTATTCAATCTTATTTTGCTGAGAGCACCCATGGGGAATATCAAACAAATCTTGTGTTCTGATTGCCACTATAGCCTCTGGGGGTTGCCCACTTTCATCACATACAAGGAAAAAATAATTGTGTGGAGTGGACCTACAATTAGTGTGTGATTTTGGACAGTGTCAGCAATAAAGTTGTATAATATTAGCTGCAGGAGACAGTCAAAACAGAGAAATAAACAACCCTTGTGCATTTATTGTGCTACAAACACAGTTGGCTTTCTTGCTCAGTTCTCAAAACAACAAGTTATATAATTCTTACTAATAAAAATATTTTTTCTACATAATAAATGCCTTATTGACCAGGCTTGTTCAGTCAAGATGGCTGGATATAAGCCTTGTTCATTTTTCATGTTTGGTCAATAACCCACATATATGACACTCTGATCAAACAGATGTCATACATATACTTCCTTTTTACCAGAATGTGAAATTATTTAGTGAAATAAGAGGGTTTGAGACCTGGCCAGGTCAATGTATTGTGTTCTTGGCAAGACACTTTACTTCCACACTTCCTCTCTCTACCCAGGGGTATAAATGGGTACCAGCAAATTTTCAGGGAAGCCTGATGAAATGCTGGGGGCAACACTGTGACAGAATAGCATTCCATCCAGTGGGGGAGTAGTAATATACTTCTGATTGCTTTGACATGGTTTGGAAATGGAGATAAGCTCCTGCTGGGTGGGCTAATAGGCTAGAATACAGACTTTACCCGTAAAGAGAGGATCTAAAGACCTGTAGCAAATATTGGGTTTTATAGATTTAACATCCATTATGCATCATTCTAGCTAAGGAAGTTGCTCACAGAGTGAGTAACATTTATGCATGCATGCTTGGTTGTTTAACTGGTTTTCTTATAACACATTTAACCACAAGTTGTTTGGTAAGCAACTTATTGTTTCATGATTTCTCTTACAGCTACAAAGGCAAATGCCACATCTACAATCAAGTTTATTTCAGAACATTAGCAGTCAAAATCTTCCCCTCCAAAAAAAATCTATATCAGGTAAAAATAATCTTAAATGAATTAACTCCTGCCCCAGGTTCACAATTGGAACCAAAGGATTTTCCTTCATCATCCCTTTCCCTTGATCTGTTGACTTCCCTTTTTGAGCCTTGCACTCATGGAGACTTTGCATACCTTAGGGCAACTGTACTCAGAACTTTCTATACTTCTGACATTGCTTCCTGCCTTATGCTTGGTATTTATCTTTATGATTGCATTCCTTTATTACTTTGGCATGGCATGGTTCCAAAATTGTGAAATAATGTTTTAAAATACAACTCAAATTTAAAGCTAAACAACAATGGTCTCCAGGACCCAGTTGTTTGAAGGCCTATTAGCACTAACTCAACATAATTTAGATTTTAATCCAGGTTTCTTTATTCCCTTATTCAAAAGCCTATTTGGGGTAATTTTCTGTATCCTTTTTAAATCACCCAATAATTACATTCTAGACAAAAATAATCCAACTGAATTTTCTTTTGAAGCTATCAAATCTGAAATCAGATTCCACACTAATCCTGGGTTATCTTAACCCAGCTTTGAACACCCCTGCCCAGTACACCAAAAAATTCATGGTGGAATGTACATGCCCACTGTGATGACCTTAATTTCCAGGAAGGATAGAGATAAGGATTTTTTTTGTATTGTTGGTAGCAGGTCAATAAATAACAGTTTGTTTTACTCCTCAGATTCTGTTTCAATATCAGAGGAAAACCTTTCTGGAGAAAGGTAAACCTTTTTCCTTAATTTTTGTCTATCATTAAAAAGGTTGTGGTGTCTCATTTATGAAGTGTTATCATTTTCTTACGATGTGTTCATTAAGATGTGGATTGCAACATTTTGTATTGCTACGACTCCGTGACACCTGAATAGTCCATTTTACAGTTGTGTGCTTGGTTGCCAAGCCTTTGAACAGGAGTGAGGCTAAGGGTGACCTTGTTATGATACAAACCTTGCTGCTTTTGAAAAGTAAATTACTTTGTTATCATGCTTACTAGATACTGGTCTCTACCTTAACCAGGTCACCTTCAGCCTCACTTCAAATAAAAGGCTTGGCAACTACATACACAACTGTAAAATGGCCTATTAAACTACTTGAAGCAGTATGTTGTGGGAATGTCGTGATCCACATCTCCCTCTCTTGATGCAATATTTTATTTCATTGCTCAATTTGCTGAAACGATATTTTTATTTACACAGAAATGATGATGCAACACTCAACTCTTTACGGCAAGTAAGTCATGTGTTACATATCCATGCAGTCTAGCTCTCTGCTGTTGGTTAATCCAATACGAACTCTAGGTTTACTTTTGGAGTATAATTTTGCCCAAGGAATATTAATTCTAGTCACACTTCCATGTGCTCTTTTAAAAGCACTTAACTGTATGACAACAAATTTGACACTTATATCGTCTATGTAACTACTAAGACCTTTTTTCTTCTTTCTTTTTTTCGGTAAAGAAATTTTCATCATTGCCAGAATTGTTTTCAAGGAATGCTGTACTAGAAGAGCTTGGTGTCTTGCCAGAAGATGTAAAAGGTTTGGAGATATTAAATGGGAAGATGGAAGAACTTCTCAATTTTCCTCTTTACACTTCAGCTAATATAAATATTTCATAATGTACAAGTAGGAGTGAATAGAACACTCCAACCCCATACAAATTGCCTTTCATAGTGTGTTGCCTTTGAATAGAAATGTGAAATAATTAAAATAATTTTTGAAATCTCTTTGGTGAAATGAATTCAAACGCTAATATTGTTGCTTTATTATCACATATTCTAGCTCATGTGCTCAAGAGAAGCCAGAGTGAGAGTAAACTTGTGGTGTGTGCAAACAATAGTGTTATTTTGAGAGTTCATCCTACCAAAAGGGTAGCAGGGAGTGCTTCTCTGTCACCTGGATAAGGAGGGGACCTTTTCATGAAATTTATAGTGACTTTGTAGGCCTAATGGACCTTTCTGTGCCGTTTCCTGATATATTTACTATTTGAATTTTGAGCCCATCAATCTCTTGATCTCAAAAGTAAACACAGCAAACTAAGAGCAGTAGCAACAGAAACCTATTTTTCTACCCTGTTCCCTACGTTTTGATTCTTCTAAATGAGTTTCTACAGGTGAGGGGGGTTTGTTTAATGAATTTCTAATTTCTGTGACAGTATCACTCTTGTAAAGTAAAGGTCATGAGAATAAAGCAAATGATAACCAATTCAAGAAGCATCTGATTTTGAGGCAAATTCTCCTTGTCAGTACCAAAGAAATTGTGAAGAGAACAGTGTAGAGAACATGAATATGAAGTTAAGGTTAAGGGTTAAAAAAAATACAGTAAAACTCCCAGTAACTCAAACCCTAATTGTTTTCCCTGGATTTCTCTCTGCTTACATTTATGTAATATTACCCTTGGTAAGGCTTGGTAACTTTCCCTTCTTGCTAGCAAGAATTTGTTTGGTTCCCTTCCAGGGGTTCCCTTTGGGTAATTTTCCATGTAATGTTTACCCATTGTGTCTCAAACTGTGTTTTTTAATATCAGAGTCCAGACTAACAGTATAATGGAGCCCAGAATGTTATATTTTCAGCCGACCTCTTTGTTCTGTACCTGAAATTTGATTGGTATGTTTACTGTAACAAAAAAGACAAAAACAAAAACAAAACAAAAAAATTAGTCAACTCTGTTTTTCCCTCATTTTTGGTCATTTTTTGTGAATTCTGGGAACTGAAATTCCTGGTCACTCAAATCTTTCCCAATCTCCTTTGAAAGGTCAAGTTCTCAAGAGTCAGCAATGTCTTTTTCCTTATTTATTGCTAATATCATTTCAGGAAGAGGAAACGTTTGATGGACTTGAAGATGACAAGATAGCTGAAAAAAGGTTGTTGTTTATTTGGCCCCCTGCATATTTCAAAATCCGATAACACCATATAGCTTTTACAAACTTAGCCCCTATCAGATCGTAGACTCAAGAAGTTCAGTTGACTTTGTTAAGTTATAATCAATGGCTCTAAATGAACTAATTTGTAAATGAAATAATTTGCGTACAAAAGCACCATATCATCCATGCATTTGTATGTGTCCAGTGACGAAATATTTATTAAGTTAAATAGACTGTCCAACCTATTCTTATATCGTCACTAAATTTAGAGTACAGATATTTTATCTTTGTTGTTAACCTATACTATCAAACCAGATAGAGCTATATCCACGGACTGTGGCAGATTTGCAAGATGTAGGTTCCAGGTTAAAACTGTTTAACACTTAGTTTGCTAATATTTAGGAGCTTGAAACCAAAGGTAAATTTACTGTATATTTTTAGGTCTGATAATGCAAATCATGCCTCACGAGACCTCGTCAAACTTCTGGACTCGTCTTTGTCATCAAAACCCTCGGTAAAGAACAGAATATACTTAGTAACATGTATACATACGATTATTGGCGATTTACATCTACCAGCGCTGATCGTGTCTATATCTTCCATTATCAAAAACGATGCTATCATGTGAATTCAAAAGTTAAACTCAAAAACCAAGATTCACGAAAGCTACATCTACATCAAAAGCGACAAGTGAAAAGACTTTCATGAAAAGTAACGTCAGTTTATCATTTTGGAATACTGTTTTTTCGTTGTGGTTTTAAAATGTTATACAGTACAATCATATTATGTACATTGAATAGACTGGTCATAGTTTGTCGTAATTGTTATTAAAACCGGCAGTACAACTCTTAAGCATACGCGGATCTAAAGCGATGGTAGTAAGCAGAAAGCATCGCCCAAGTTAAAGATGAACCCCACAGTTCCCTTTTAATGAGACAGACAAGTTACTTCTAAGAGGAAATACAGCCTTCGAGATTTTGTAAGAGGATTCTAGAAGAGTGACAGTTAGTGCATTGTTTAGCCAGCCCTATCCTCATCTTTAGATCCAATACGGTGAAATTGCAACAGTTTTGTTCTTCATTTGTTATTGAAGCTCCCCTCTTGCAAAGCTACTGTTTGTTTTATCAAATCTGTGAATGGCGATCTTGTGTCTTGTCTATGGTTTAGGAAGGAGTTCGAGGCGAAGAAGAATACGACGATCTGCCCCCACTTTTACAGGTTCGAGTTACACAATTGTTGATTGTTCATGTAAGACTTCTGCCCAAAAGTTATTGAAGACTTTGCTACAGTGAGCGAGTAGGTTATGCAACAAAGGTTTACGTTTTGTTCAAGGCACTTGCTCGGCACAGCACGAGACACAAAGAAAGAGATCAGAAGACACAAAAGCGGCTAAAGAGAGAAGTTGAACCTAAGGACAACTTAGATGATACAAGTAGTGTCACATCCACAATAGGGTCAACAGAGGCGTCTTCAGTGGCTGCTGATCCAACTATTCAGGAAGAAACGTAAGATTTCACGAAAACAAATTGAACTGATAATTTGTCGTGCATTTTTTTTAAGTTCAGTTCTCATTACGAAACGTTTTCATGATTCATTTCGTCTCTCACATTCTTCATGGTTATTTTTCCTTATTTGGGAAATAGTTACTGCCATTTGGTACAATCATCGGTTTGAATTCATTGGGGACAAGAAATTCAGCACATTTTTACTGAAGAAGATATCACTAAGAGCCAATGAGGATTCAACGTAAAAATTGGCGCTCAATTGTCTGAAGCACGAGAAAACGGAAATCTTTCATTTGCCATTGATTTTAGTTTCACATCTGATCAGCGCATGAGAGGTTTGCTTGAATTGTGTAAACCAGTCACAGAGGGAGATAAACCTAAACCAGTGCTATGCTGGATTATTGTGGACACACAATAAAGGAAGGAAATTGGGTGGGGTAAACAACCGTAAAATTGATTTAAAATTCAGTTGCATAACTAATTATTAAAGAAGAATGAACACCTCTCTAAACATTGGTGTGGCTATTGAGAATGCCGATTGCTTCTTTATATAAGTACTTCTTCATTTCATCGTTGATTAATTCACATTTTGTTTATTTTGAGCCTCGTTTGTAAACCACACGAATTTAGGTGTTGTCTCTCCATGTTTAGTTGGACTACATTTTTTGGTAACCGGTCGGTTCGACAATGAGTCGTTTCGCAAACATCTCTGGTCAGTTCACAAACGTATAGAAGTCAGGTCGCAAACGTTCAGAAGTCAGTTCGCAAACGTAATAAACATTTACATGTCAACTTGGGTTTAACTATACGATTCAGAATACTACATTGCTGACACGTTGTATGCGTAAATTTTTGGATGTGAAATCTCACAGCTTATTTCTCGCTTAAGTATATTTCATAATCAAATGGGCAGTTTTTATCCGGTGTCTCAGCAGTTGTGAATCATCCTTCAAAGAGCAAAGCTTCCTGATAAAACACAAAAACAGTAAGACCTGTTTCATATCGGTAGATTGATTTGCGGATTACAGCTATTGTACATGCAACATGCAAGCGCTGTGATAAAGCGAAATCAACAACAAGACTGCATGACTTAAGTTAGAGAGTTAGTTTGTATCCTTAAACGTTGACATATAAAATCTGCAATGTGTGTGAACTAACTTCTACACATATAAATGTTGATAACGTTTGCGAACTGACTTCTAAACGTTTGCAAGCTGACTTCTAAACGTCTGCGAACTGACTTCTAAACGTTTGCGAACTGACTTCTAAACGTTTGCAAACTGACTTCTACACGTTTGCGAACTGACTTCTAAACGTTTGCGAACTGACTTCTACACGTTTGCGAACTAACTAGAGGCGTTTGCGAAACGACCGACATTCCATTTTTTTTATCGTTAGGTAAAAACAGAGCATAAGATTTGATGTAAAGAATATTATATTAGTGATATATTCATCTGGACTCACCTCAAGTTGATTTCTATTTTCCTGTTTCAGTATCACAGAATTTACCGGTGAAGAGGTAAGTTAAGATTTTGTCATTTTTGCATCATCTGTCTGAATTTTCGAACCTCTTCTTGAGTTTGAAGTTGATAATTATCTGAACATTTCACCCGTCTTTCTACTTTCCACGCTTTTATCCTTCACTTCTCGTTCTTTCAGAGCAACATAACTGTCTTATATAGACATAAAGGACTGCCTGTTAATCTCACCAATTCCTTCAGTGCATCTGAAGAAACAATGGCTTTGACAAGACTAAATACACGAGAGGCTCTTACTCACTTCAAAATATTCTTTCAATCTCAAACTGCTCGAACTAATAACACATTTATAGAACATGTCTTAATAAGTATGTTCATTTATGTCAGCATCCTCAGCCTGCAGTTGTGTCACTGCGACTTCCTGATAAGGTACGTTTGAAAAAAAATAATATTTTATAAGAACTCGATATTCATATTTATATTTGATAGGGACAGTTTGGGGAATAAGACAGCAAAACCCTCAGATAAATCATCATGGGTTGAAAGGTGTCTAAAACAATAATCGTACTGGAGGAAACCTGTTTACTTCATTAGTCCGTGCGGAATTGAGATGTGCTCTTGAAATGTAGAAACAGTATAGTAAAGAAAAACCTGGAATAAAAACTTTGTAATGACATCGCCCCTGAAGAGGGATTTCCGCATTGCAATTTCTTTAGGCAATAGACTATACTTTCCATCGGTGTACAGTTATGATAATCCTCTTGGTATGTTGGATAACACGGGATAAAAATTTGTAAAACACTCGCCTCCGACGTGTAAACTGATAGAAAGTTTAGTCTGTTGCTTTTAGATAACAAACTTCAATTTTCTTTGGGTTTATCAGTTGGTTTTGACCAATCAGGGTGCGCGTAGTATCTCAGTTATTTTATAATTGTGCTTAGACATACGTATTGTCATTGGAGAAAGAGTCAGAGGGAGCCTTCATATGTATCTTATGTTAATTTTCTCATTTGTTGTTATTTTTTCTGATGGAAAAGTTATCTGACGGCTTTTATCTCCTCAATAGAATTATTTTCACACGCTAACGCGATGAAAAATTTGTTTGTTGAGTACTTGACACCAGCGCTCATAACGTAAGCGCTCTCACGGGCTATTTTACCATCCACTTAGGGTAGATATGGGTGGACTGAATAATTATGCCCCAAAAATAACTTGATTATCTTTTCAGTCTGTAGTGAGAGCATCAGATGTTCGAGTGTCCAACCGAGTCAACAAAGCTTCAGTGGCACTCAAAAGATATCCCACTGTTTACAATGACCTCATCGGAGAGGTAAGAGTGTACAGTACTGAAGTTTCACGGCTTTCTTCTGAAACTCACCTCAGTTTTAATATTGTTCAATACATTTCTGGACATATTGTCAACAAGACACATTTTGCGATCCTAAAACCTATGCTAGAAAAATAAATAACTGTTTATTAATTCCTCTTCTCATTTTCATTTACTAAAGCTAACCCCGAGGAATATTCAAACAACAGCCAATGAAATGAATTTTTATATCACGTGTAAAGAGGTTGATCTCCTTTTTAAATTGTTTTAAAGTGACGACATACGTAAAACCAAGGAGAGTAACTTGTGTTGCGTAGATTACGCTAACTAGTTCATTAGTTGTGTTTTTAGATAAAGATTAAAACAGAAAAGACGAAACCCACATACACACACGCTTCTCGTCATCGTTATCAGTAGATATGGGTATAAATTCAAGTGATATGGGAATACAAAAGTTTCTTGAATGGTGGTTCGGTCTGTCAGAGTGTGTGAATTTAAATGTAATGTGTCAATCAATTTGAAGCTTCAACATTCCCCCAGGGCAACCCCCGAGCATTTGAGCTTTAGAGGATTGGTTCATTCAAATTTCCACTCCCCAGGGACAAAATTGTTTTCAAATGCCCCACCTAAGTGTTGGATTTGATCGTCAATTTTTTTGCAAAAGGCAAGATTAGCGACCAAGACTCTTGTGGACTTTTTCTTACGAACCATCTGCTCTCAAAGTAAGCTTGTTTGCTTTAAAAACACCTCTATATTAAAAGATAAAACACTTTTATTCTGCTGAAAGGACTGGACAGTTCCAGGTTTAAATTCTCCACTTCACTTAGGAACGGTTTAAGTTTCCCACGCCCGGGGGCACGGACAACAGTCAAATGGCGTTGTGGGTCAATAAAAAGAAGATTGGGAAAGTGGGAGAAAATGGTGCGGTGTCAAATTTCAATTCCTCCAAATGTTTTTCTTGAAATGTGGGGTGCGTTTCTTGATAAAATCGAATAAAAGAAGACTGATAGAAAAATGTTAATGAGCTGTTGTTTTCTTTTTACTACCTATTTGTTGTGTATAACGTGAAACATTCTATGCAATGAAGCACAGGAATTAGACACAGCATTGGAGCTTCATTGATCCCCCTTGCTACAGTAATGTTTAGGGAACAGGGAGTGTCCCGTTCCTTGTGGCAAAAGCCCTTACTCCACATGTTTGTTTGGAGGGGAGAGTAAATTCAGCACATTTCATGGATCTTTAATAAAAGTCGACTAATCTCTTGGTAAGCAAAGATTTCAGGACCTATTGGCATTTCAGAGGAGTCTCAGTCGTAATATCTCTTCATAGAATTGTTCTGAATTTGAATAGTTTTGTATCTGTCAGGGTTAATATTCTTTCAACTTCATGCACATATTCCAATTAATTTTTGGAATGCATGGACACCGTATTTGTGAATTGTCTTGATGATGTTGCTGTTTTTGACGTGATATTTCAGATTGATACACCCACTGTCAAGTGGCTGGATAAGAACCTGTTTATAGGCGAGGAAATTAAGGAAGTTTATGAAGAAATCACCAAGACGATTGGCACTGATCATCTCCTATTTGATCAGGTAACGCGATGCAAGACCACTCATGGAAACTCAACATGCAAAAAAAAAAAAAAAATACATATATGATAAATATAGTGCTTTAAAATTTGATCCTACACATGGACAATGTATATGGGATAGATACATGTGTTTATTAAATGTTAAATTATCGGATTGATTGCGTTGAAGGCTGAGTAAAATGATAAGTAATTGCGCATCATGGAGGTTTGTCTTGGAGGAAACACATTTTTGTTCGATGTCTTTGTAGGATTTATATGTGGAAAGAACAACGGAAACAGTAGATCTTACTCTGTGCACCTCATCTTCTTCCCTATGCAAGCCCCGTGCAGAGCGTGTGATGAACAATAACTTGGCAAAAGATATTCCTCCACCATGGGGAAATGGTACTGCTGACAACTGGAGAAACAGGTAGCAAGAAAGACTTATTATTCAGGCATCATACCTTTACATCTATGAATTCCTGTTAATCTTATTTTGCTGAGACTCCCTTCGAATGTCTGTATCAAAAATAATGGCGATCGATGTATCGATAGCGCTGTTACGCAGTAACGAAACTTATTACATACATTGTGTTAGTACAGACATCATGAAATTTTTAAAGATAAGTTGCTAATAAATAGACTGATCACGAGCTCCCAAATCCGGAAGATTATTATCCAAGGACTTTGTGCTGGTCAGCTAAAAGATTGATTTTACTAATTTTCTTCATTGAAACTGCAGCCCAAAGTTCGGTGGTCTTGGAAGGGAAGACATCCTTCAGGTACCTCCAATTCATAGTTTCTGCAAAGAGTGTAGTAATTCCTTGCACGTTCATCGGCCCAGAGCCATTGTGAACGAGACCCAATTAGGCTGTGTCTACATTTGATCAATAAGTAAATTTATCTGAGAAAAAAATGACCTTGTTAATCGAAGTTATCTATACCAAGTGATTTATGCCTACCTTTTGTTATGATATCAGGCAAAGCTGAAGAAAGGAGATGACAATGGTCATGGAAATAAATCCTACAACTCTTGGTTGGCTTGGTGGCGTAGCACCATCACAACCGATGACTTCCTTAAGTTTCTCTCCACTCAGGTAACAACTTCATCACAAACTACACCAAAGTAACGCCAAATGTAAACAAATACACCAGCTACACAAAAATAAATCACTTCCATTACTAAACTAAACTATAACAGCCACAGCAACTACACTGAACTACAGGAACTACACTGGAAACACCAGTTATAGAAACTACACTGGCTACACTGACTACATGGAGCGGAAATAACATTTTAGACAAATGTTTCTCCCAATTCAGTTTTATACCATAAACATTAGGAACATTTCAGCTTGCTACACAACCACCCATCTCATGCAGGTCATCAAATTTAAATGGAACTGAACAAATAATTTTTTCAGGAAAGTGAGAGTGTCTCCAAGTTTTCTGTGCCCTTGAAAAAATGAACAATGAATGCAAACTGACAAATTTTTTTGTCAACACTTGTGCAAAAATGCATGTTTCATTTTTTATGCTGATCTAATTCGATTTTTCTCTTGTCAATTTGCGTTACTGGAACATGTATTATCTTGACTTCTGTGTGTTACTCTTCTGATGATACTCGTATTGCACGGTAAATAACATCAACATTTGTTCTTACAGGAAAATGACTACCTGTCGCTGTTGTTTCATTTGTACGATTCTGATCATGAAGCCGATGACGGAGAGGATGGAGACGAGGCTCGGCCAGACACCGTTCAGATGGCTTTGTTAAGGTCATTAAAGGCTTTATATCTCCAAGCTATACTCGGAAATCTTTTGTGAAGACGTGGTTAACTCAAAGTGTCTACGAATGTGTAGACGAATCTCAAGGATGTATACAGTGTGAGATTTTATTTAGGTGTTACACGAAAGGTTTTTCTCTTAAATTAGGCTATTTCTTGTGAAAAACGTGTTGATTTAACCAGTTCTCAACTCTGGTTTTAGGGAGCGAGAACGAAAACTAGCACAACTGAGGTTGTTAAAAAAGGACTATCAACCTGATGTGTGGAATGTTAATAGTGTACTTCTTGGAGGACTTGGGAATGAACCTGATGTTGACGGTAAATAGATTTATAGCAAATGCAAGTATGACGACGTTCACGCAACTTCCCTTCCAATCCTAAGTCCTCTAAAGCGATTGATGCAACGAAGGGCAAAAGCAACCTAAAACAGTAGTATGCTGCATGAAAACGATGATGTTTTGTTGTTTGTTCCACAAGATCCACTGTAGCCCACTCCTATCACACGAGTTAGTAATGTGATCCGTTTGGACTTGTTGCTCCAGTCATCAAACAAGGTTTTTCTTCTTTTGCTCTGTCGTTCTTGATGACCGCCTTAAAAACTCCTGTCCTTTAGTGAAGCAATCTAATGAGAAATTAGGACTAATCAAGTAGATCGAGGAGTATGGATATTTTGTGGATTCCTGTTGAGTTTCTGTTCACTTTCTCCTGTAGAGTGGCTTGGGTTCAACTTCGAATAGGCCGTTTGAGATAAATTTTTTTATTGTCTTCTGTTTTCTTAGAGGAGGAACTTCTAGCTAATCTTGAGGAAAGTCTTAATATCGTTACGCCAGACACATCAACTAAACAGACAGGTGGAGCAGCCACCTCCCCATTGTCTCACTCGGTTGGCAGTGCAAAGTCGGTGAGCTCAATGTCAAATTCTGACCGGCAGAGAGTGGACACAAGTTCTGTGGGTGTCATACCACAAGCTGTTAGTAGTGCTGGTGCAGAAACGGCTAGCACAAGCGAGGTTTGTCACTCTGAGGGAAATGATAATTCATATAAAGATTGCCCACACCTTTTGTAGTAGGTCTATTAAGATTATTTTATTTTGTTAGGTGGGTTCATTGTCGCCTCAGGATCGTCTGGAAAGGTTATGGACATTGTTATGTATGCCTGATACACAGAGACTAGACATGGCTATAAAATACAGTGCTGAACCCTACAGCAGTAATCTTCTAGAGGTACAAGAACATTCTTGATCAATGTGAAAAAATTGAAACAAGTCGCATTTGCTTCAAATTTGATTTACTCGTGTATGGTATGGTCTATCGATTGTCAATCAAAGGTTTGGTTCCTACCTTCGAGATTAGAGCCACGATATAGCTTTTACATATGTAGATATTAAGTTGCACTTCATCGGCGGAAACTCAGAAACTGTTAAAATTTATTATTTCAGGCTCTTACCTTCTGGGAAATTGCTACAGAGGTAATCTTAGACCGTGAGAGTTTAATGACTAAGCTTGAAGATTTTGAAAGAACTGCTTCCGATCCTAACAGATTCTTTTCCAAAGGTAAGTTTCGATAAAGGCGGTTTGCCATCCACATTATGTTTTAGATTCAGGCATAAGGAAAAAAATTTAGCCCAAGTCATTACTGATAGTCAAACCTACATGTAACATCTTTATTGAAATAAATCAGTTGTTCCTTCTTATAAGTGGCACTTTTTCCTTAGAAAACAATGGTTCATCTGCTTCGCGAATTAAGGAATCCAAGACAAGGGATTGGTTTAATAAGGTAGGGCAATCAAACGTTCTTCTTGCACATCTTAAATTGGCCCACAGAAGAACCGGCTTGGGGTGTTTACTGAGTTGTATGATACGAACAACATGAACAACTTGTAATGAACAAATCGTCAAACACTCTTTTTTAATGATAGAGTGTACTTAGGCTGCATGCTGGCCATTAAACCATTTGTGTGAGAGTTATTTGAAGGGACAAGTGTACAAAAACTGCTGAAATGTGCGTGAAATACTTTATTTTTCATGGGTGGCAGCGCCTCACTCGCATTGAGAGTCAGATTAAAAGATCGGTTACAGATGTTCAACGTCAGTTTGGCGACATTGTGACATTTCAGGTATGCTGTTTTTTTTTTGAATAAGCCATGTGCATTGGTGTAATGAAAGGAAATGTACAATTTGAAGGGTCAAGGAGTTGGAGGGGAGATTTTCCTGTAGATCAGTTCTTGCCTATTTGTCTTTTTCATGTTTCTAAACCCTGGTGAAACCCCACTTTAGATCCAGAAATAGTCATTCCATGAAGACTTAGTCATTTCTTTTTGTGACCAACTGTTTTGGCGTTGAAGTATCCCTCTCACGAAGGGCTAACACTTGACACTTCAGCTTAGAAACTCCTAACAGTGGCCAATTTACATAGTCAGTTCGGTTGATAAAACCAAATTGTTTTGGGGTTGGTTTGGTTAATTAGGACTTTTCCTGTTCTCTCGGTCACCATTCCATGCGGTTTTCTCTCAAGTTGTTGACACAGAGACACTTATTGTAATCATTCTTGGGAGTAACTTCATTTTGGTTTACCCCAATATAACGCGACTAAGAAAAAGGAAACGAAGGAATAAAATATGTCATGACTTATGCTATATTATATAAGATTTCAAAACCACGGTCACGATTCTGATTTATTTTGCTGTAACTGACTGAATTATTGGTGAGTTTTTTTGCTAATTCTTTGACTATGAGGGATTCTTATTTGAAATCTATGTAATCTAGAATGAAGCTTCCCTGGTACATTTATCCTTACTATGATTGCCTTTTTCTTACAGAAATTTTAAACCGTATCGGCACTTTGTTTGACTTTTTCAGGGTCGCCCTTACCTGGAGAAAATAAACCTGGATCGAACCGAGATGTTTTATTGGCTACAGCAGGAGCGACGACAACATACGATGGACAGAGAACTTGTCAAGATGAGGGAAGTCACACTTAACGCTACTGATCTTCCTCCAATACAAGCGCACATGATATTGTAAATAGAATGCTGATTATGGTATAGAGTTTGTAATAAAATATGATGAAAATCTGAGGAAGGTTCTTAATTTTTGCTATCTTAAATGGCTGTTTTTCCATTTTGTGGACATCCTGGAGGACAATTCCAAGCATTTAGGAATCAAAATTTCCAAAATACTTAACAGATTGCATAGTTTGTGTCAAACAAACTTCACCTACGACTCCTAAATGGCCTAAAGTGAACTTTCTTGGACATTATTTCAAACTTGGTAATTAATGAAAAGCTCAGCTACAAAACTGAATTTAATTTCTACCTGCCCCATACTAACAATATCTTTCACTAATCCACTTCAATGGGTTATGGCATTTACGACCTCTATAAGACAAGACGAATCCCCTCTTGCTGTTGTCGGGAATTGAAGAGAAAACAACCATGGCCCCATACCCTTTGATATGGAGACGTGATGGCACCGCAAAACCGGTGCCTTCATAGTCCCAACGTATCACACTCAGCAATGTAGTCATAGCGAAAATTGATACGTGCTTACCAAAAACCAGTTACGAGTATAACTGCTTGTGGTACAAAAGTACAGCACAATAACTAAGGATTCTCGGTTCCAAAAGTAATTGTGCTCCTCAAAGACAGGTTAACACTTAGCTTGCATGACTTGATAAGCCAACTTTTAGGAACAGTGGTTCAGTTATAGTCTTATTTGAGCCCCTGTGTTAAACAATTCAATCTAAGCTATAACTTATCACAGCACCCGCCATAAAAATAAGCATGACGTTTTGCTAAATTGAAATCAGATTAGACTGACATGGTTCTGCCAAGCAATGGCTTAATTGTTTTAATGGAAAGTCTGCAACGTAACGAATTGAGCGGTACGACCAGACGCTGATGTTTAGGAGTGGCCACTCTTCCCAGGACGTCAGTTCTGTCAGCCATACCGCTGACAGTCTTAAGGGTTGTGTCATGAAATTCCTTTTTTTTCCAGCACTACAGATACCAGCAAATGACACACTGTGCAGAGGGTATGGTATATCACTGTTACTGCGACTGCCACTGTCTCGGCCTCTAACACTGTCACTGTCCATTCTTTGTCTCTGTCACTCTTATGTCTTGGTTACCAGTCGTTTTGTACCAAGGGTCGTCTCGTGACCACGGTCATTTTGTACCCAGTCGTACCCAGTCTGGTCATTTCATACCCAAAGTTATAAAGTATGTTTTCCATGCTAGGTATGTTTAAAGTAAGGTCGGTTTCTAATTGCAAATAGCAATATTACCTGCATAAGTAAGTTTTTGACGTGGTGTCCATTTTGAAGCGTGACCACCAATTGTCATGCACAACGTGTCGTAATAACATTCAGTTTGTTTGCTCACAGGATGGTTGAAGTTTGTGAATCCTTTCAGTAATTGTTTCAGCAGAGTCTGCTCATTATTGAATGCTTCCCATTGACTAATGGTATTGCTTACAGAATTATAGAATAAATAAATGATTTTATTACCGTTAAGAAAAATGAAAGAGAATATATCTGTCACTCTCATTATTTATGTTTCTGTTTCTGTTTCTGTCACTCACTGTCACTGTCACAAGGTCATTGTGTCTCTCATATTTACTCTAGCTTTCTTTGTCATTATTTCACTCAGTGGTATGGGCACTCTGAATTCCACTTCTACGGTCACTTTCTCTTTCACAATTTTTTTTCACTCTCACCATTATTGCATCAGTCACTGTTTATGTCATTCTCATTTTCACCGTCATCGTCATCGTCACCGTCACCGTCTCTGTCACTGGCTTTGGCAGCGTTTCAGTCACTCTCACTGTCTATGTTACCTTCTCTGTTACTGTCACTGAGTCTGTCAGTGTCACTGCCTGTCACAATCACTGTCGCTTTTTCTGTCACTCACATTGCCACTGTCACTGTCACTGTCACTTACAATGTCACTTGCTATCACTGGCAGTGTCAGTGTAACTGTTTCTGTCACTAGGTAATATGGTATTATCAACTGAGTTGATAACGTAAATTGGCCACCTTGAAGAGTTTCAAAGCTGACGTTCCAAGTGTCAGCCCTTCGTCAGAGCAAATGGAGGAATTGTGGGTTGTGTGTGTGTTTACGTGCAGAAAATGGAACTACGCTATTGGTGGGAACAGGTAACGAGAAAGACAAGAATAAACTAGTTGAATGAAAAGCGTTCGTTGATAACGTGGGGATTAAGAGTGTCGATTTGAAAGATAAATTTAGGAAAAATACATTTTTGTTCTCGGAATCGGTCACCCAGTCGTCTTCCTGTTTCAACAATGTATAGCTTTTGGCAAGAAGTGCAAGTTATGCAGTAGATGACATTGACGGATCGATCATTAATCTTGATGGATCTCTCAGGTCCCGACATTTCCTCCACCTTATGAATGAAAGGACAGATCTGCATCATGCGCAGGCGCATTTGAAAGTTCCAGGCAGGTCATTACCTCTGACCACAGAGTTGCCTATGATTTTGTCACGTTTGAATGACATAAGTGGAAGTTGCGAAAAGAATGTACCAGTCTCTGAATCATTTTGTAGTAATTAAAAGTTTTTAAGAATGATATATTTAATTGCGTAGTTGTGAGGGTGAAATGTGAAAGTGAATGGAATGCGATTTGTAGTTTCCAATGTGCTGTTTGTTGTGCTGGTTGTCTATTTCATTTCAACAGGATAGTCACCTTTCGGGAAAAAAAATGACACATTGCCTCTGATTTGTCGCATTTGTGACACTGTCTGTGTCACTGGCTTCGAAACTGTTTCTGTTGTCGTTGTCGTACTCCCTCACTGCCACTGTCTCTGTCATTGTCACTGTCTCTGTCACTTGCACTGTCAGTGTCACTGTTTCTAACACTGTCACTGTCCCTCTGAATGTCAATGTCACTGTCTCTATCGCATTCACTTTCTCTGTCACTCCCACTTCATTTTCATTATCACTGTCATTATCACCATCATTGACCGTGTCACTGTCACTGTCCCTGTCACGGTCAGTGTCTTTTTCATTCACTGGTACTGTTTGTGTCACTGACACTTCATTGTGACTGTCTCTGTCACTGTCTCACTCACTCTCATTGTCTTTTAACGCTCTTGATCTTCCTCCGATACAAGCACACACGGAATTGTTGATAAAATGTTTATTACTGTGTAATGTTTATAAAAAAATGCGATGAAACTCTTTGAGAAAGGTTTTCAGTTACTGCTATCTAAAAACTGCCGGTTTTGTTACTTTGTGAACATTTTAGAGAACAATTTCAAGGGGTTTATGGGAATCAAAAATTTCCGAAATACTCGACAAATTGCGCAATTTATGTTAAACGGACTTCACCTACAACTCCTACGTGGCTTCAGGTGAACTTTTTTGAACGTTCTTTCTAACCAGGTAATTAGTAGAAGGCTCTTAACTACAAAGCTGGATTTGCTTTTTACATGCCTTATACTAAAGGTATCTTTCACTCATCCACAACCGATGGGTTATGGCATTTCCGACCTTTATAAGACAAGATAAATCCCTTCTTGCTGTTTGCAGAATCTGAACGGAAAACAACTGTGGCCATGTTGCCTTTGACGTGTTTTAGGATAGGAGACGTGATGGACCCACAATACCGCTGACCCACTTCATTGCCCAACATGTCGCACACAGCAATATAGTCATATCTGAAAACAAATATATTGTCTTAATTAAATAAATAGATATGTGCTTTCTAAAAACCAGTTATGAGTAAAATTGCTTTGGTCTCCCTTTACGACCTAGGCCATAAAAAAGTTCACAAACCAGGAAAATCGGTGCAAAAAGCACAATGACTAAAGATTTTCGGTTCAAAAAGTATCTGTGCTCCTCAAAGATAGGTGTTAACATTTAGCTTTCATGACATAGTCTCAGAAGACTTTTAAAGACAGCGAGCTAGTTATAGTCTTATTTGTGCCCTGGTTTTAAACAATCGATGGACCTCGAGATTTTTAGGTAGGTGGGTCGTCGAAAAGAACAATGTCTTTTCATTCTTAGCTACAACTCTTCATCGCCCATAGCATAAATATTAGGATGACGTTTTGCTAAATTGAAGTCGCTTTAGAACATGGTTCTGCGAAGCAATGTCTTAACATGTTTTAATTGCAGGTCCACTGTTGCTGAAACATACTGAGCGGCATGACTACACCCTGATATTCATCAGGAGAGGCCACTCTGCTCTATCGGCCATCTGATGATCTCAAAGGTTACAACATGAAATTAATTTTATGGCCAGCACTTTAGCCAGCACTTTAGACATTGACAAACAACACATCGTGCTGAGTGTATGGTAGAAATCTTACGCCTATCCTTGGCATTGATTTGAATATGAGTGAATTTGAATAGACGCGGACAGCTCAAGGCTGGGAAAAAGCTCTCCGAACAGTCTTGAGCACAAAGGTTGCAACTACTAGCAGACGATCAAGAGGATCGAAAAAATGTTCTTTAGCAACAAGTTTCCAAAAAAATCTGAGAAAGCCACTTACACGCAGTTTCTGTCCTCCTCTAAGTACACTTTATGGAAAGTAAAACTGATGAGGTGGTAATCACTTGGTAAGATGATGGACCATATACATGTTGTGTTGGAGGGATACCCTATTGGGTATCCTGGTGACATCAACTGGCCCTTGACAGACATCAGCACACCTCCACAAACGCCTACAAAACAAAACACACGAGAATGGCAACAAAACGTATAAACGATTGAGTCTCATTCGAGAGCAAAATTTTTCAAAGGCCACGCTTATAAATATCTAACTAGCTTGTCTACTTCTGCGATTTTTTCTGTCTTGTTTATTTTATTTTAGATACACTTATGATAACCCATTTCGTCTCATTGTGGATTCTTCCAGAGCTCCAATTACTGTCAACGGTTGAGATATCTTGATATATAACAAGGAACCAGCCACGTTTTTCCTGATGAAAAATAATTACATCTCTTTTTTTGCAGATTTCTTAGCAATAGGCAAAGCGCTTATTTGTCCAACGGAATGAATAATATCCCTTTTCCCTTATCAGCCCTACCCTGCCCTCGTGACTATGCTGAATGAACATACCTGGTTTTGCTGTAGACATTACTGGCGTTGAAATATTCCAACGCGAACTGACTGTGTTTGTCGGTACTGTGTCCCTGCCATTCTTCGTTTCGTTTCTCTTGCTCGACTTATTATCAACTAATGGAGCAGCTGTTGACAAGCGTTTTTCAAGTTTTTCTTTTCCTATACCTGTTGATAGTGTTCCTGTCACCATAGAGGAAAGTAAGCTTGTTGTTTGTCTTGTTGTTGATCCCGTCGCAGTTGTAGACACCCTTAAGTCTATTTCAGTGGTCAATGCCGAAGAACTTTCCACAATAGTAGCCTTTCCTTGATTTTCTGTTGTATAGCGTGCATCCTTTTTTAGAGATGTTACTTCAGTTGTACTTTCCTCAGCTTTCGTTGGTAGAACTGGATTTCTCGTTGCTACTTTCTTCAGTGAATTTGTCATCCACATTTGCTCGTTCTCAGTCATAGTTCCCCTTATCAAGGTTGTCTTCTTAGTCGTTACCTTTGTTACCTTATCGGAGTTTTCCAATACCTGTGCAAGCATTTGCTTCGGAGATTGAGTAGTGGGTTCTAGCAGAAGAAAAAAAGGAAATTGACCTTAAGGAATACTAAAAGGTTGACAGTTAACAGCTAGTCTTTGGCTCTAAGTCGCTGATAGCGATGTACAATGCGCTATAGACTGTACTTCTTGTGTGTATCGCCTCACTAAAAAAAGTTTTCAGTTTTCCATGATCAATGATCAGTATCTCCATGATCGGTGATCCATAAACCTTTTGGCTTTTTGTTGCCTTTAGGCCTTTTTGTTGCAATTCCGCGACCGCTCAGACCTATCTGCTTTCATTAAAAACGTTCACTTAGGTTGTTTTCATCTCCTCTCCTGTTCTAAATAACAGACGAGAGCATGCGCTTAATACCGCAAAAGCGAGCGAAATTTATTGGCTCGCAACCATTTTTAAAATGCTTTCTCGATTATTGTGAATTGTTATCATTGACGCCACTCAAATATAAATTAATCGATACTCACAAACAGTATACTTATTGTATGGTGCTGACTATACAGAAAAACTTAAATTTTCAAAACTTTAACAGTCCAAAATGTTACCAAAGTTGTTCACCACGCGTATTGCACTTTACTCTGCCGATTGATTTAACAATATATTCAAGTTCAAAAAACCTTTGTTCCAAGGATGAAGAACGTGCTTCTAATGTTGTATGCTTCTGTTATTATCTACTGATTAAAAGAGTCCCAAGGTACTTACTATTCATAGTACAACCAGACGACGTTCCTACACGGTATTCCTGGGTTTTACTGATGCGAAGGACAACCGTGGAACCAGAAACACATCCTTGAAGACCTTTGCCAATAATTATATTTGCTGGTGACGGAAATAGTTCTCTTAAGAATGCCACGTAAAACCTTATTGGAGGAGCTTTGTCTACACCAAATGAAACAACACCACGGTAGGTGCTGAGCCAAAGAGAGCGCCTCTTGCCATCGCAGAACCCTCCTTTTAATGGCATAGCAAGATTCAATTGGCTCTTACCGTTAGGGGTACTGTATGACATCCGAATGGGGCCTATGTCGAGAAGCGTCAGACGCAAGAAATGATTGGTGTCCTTACTCTTTATCTCCACCAATTGCCCCGTGCAAGTTTCAGTGGAGAATCTCAATTGAATATCAAAGCCCTTTACTGTATGGTAAACCGGGAATCGTTGAGTTTTCTTGCTGCCATAGTCTTGGAAGATGCCCTCCAAATCTGAAAAATAGACACAATTTGTTACAGCCGAGTTTTCCTGATATGACTGTTTTGCTCTATCCTACGAGAATAGGAAGGCAAATAAGTGATACATTTCAGTATCAAGTCAAAGGGGATAAAATGAACCAATCATTTTGACTGCAACCATTCATATAATTACTATAATTCCCGCAGAACTTTAATGCTGAGATGGCAAATGTTCCCCGACAAAATAGGATTTAAGTAAACAATCGCTTCAACAAAATTCTCCTCTTGGCTTTAACAATAATGAACTTCTGTTGCATCATTGCAATACCATGTAGTCACAAGCAAGAAACGCGCAGGACATTCTTGTATCCAATTTCCAAAAACTTACAACAAAAGCCGACTAATTCGAGCCCTTTTTAAAGTGTTTGATTTGAAAATATGTTTTTCTTGACTAGAGGAACTTTTGACACGAAAAAGATGAAATAACTAGTTTCGAGGTTGTCCTTAATTTCCTCCTAGAATAGTTGGAATCGAAAAATTGTCCATTTTTCGATTTTCTTCCCGCGGTTTAACTCACCCCTCACCCCTCCCCCTCCCCCAGCTCGTCACTGCTATCTTCACAGTCCATATGTCCATCGCATTTGAATTGGTCGTAAGACAAGAGGCAGACTTAGCGCAACGGAAAAACCCAGTTTCACACGCTGTGGAAACGAAGAAACCTCATATAAGATCGAACAACTTTCAGAAATTTTCATACTGTTGGCAACAAACTGACAACCGTCATGAAACTATGAGGCAGTGTGCATTAGGCATTTAGGTCGTATTGAGTGACTATTGATTAGATCGTGGTTTCCGTCAGCTGACAATCAAAACGCGGATTCTAAAATGCAATCACCTGAGTTATTGTAAGACAGAGGCCTATCACACATGTGAATTCAAAATAACTTTGTTTCTTCCAAGTGATTCTAGAGAAGAGGATTTATTACTAAAGGAATTGTCAGGATTCGTTAGTAAGAAGAATTTGACATACCTTGCGAAGCGTTCAGCTCCGCATTTAGGATGCAGAAGATCAGAACCCATAAGCCTTTTTTTAAGAGAGCGGACCCTACAACACACATACAGAAGGAAAAAACAAGTATAAAACGAATGCACTAATCTTTGATCAATTTAACATATTGAGAATAGATTGACAAGGTCTCCTGTCCATGATTTATTTGTAATATTTCTTAAAAATTTTGAGTTTGCCGTGAGGCTGCCTAACGAACAGCGTGCTCCTCGTTCACAAAATACCGATTTCTTTAGTAAAGAGCCAAATATTTTACGTAAAGTGAGACATGATATTGATTGATGGAATGACTATCATAATGATGCGTCCATAACTTGCAACCGTCCTTCAGTTTTACTCATTGGCACTCAAAAACACCACAAGGAAAAAACAAGCGTAACTATTTCAAGCGTAATTGTTTCAACATTTTATTTACATCATTAAGTTATGCCCTCTTACATATCCCTACGTGATCTCAGCAATTCGAGAAAAACAAATTTTAGTACTCTTATTTCATATTTCCGTCGCTAACTTGTAAATTAGTTGCATGCAGAATCAGCTGAATTTGAGCCGAGGAAGAGCGGTTTTTGAGCCAATTGGCGATTCATCATATCGCGGTTTTCGGTATAGGGTATTACTTTAAAGTTTAGCGTGCCAATGTTATCTTCTAATACCTCCCGGACGCAATCCGACACCTTTGACGCACTATCACAGCGAGCACAGTGTACCACACTCGTAGTTTCTATTTTCCTATTCTGTTTTTTTTTTTTTAAATAAATAGATTCACATGTATATGTACCAGTTTCTTAGCACGTTTTTGTAACAATTGCTTCTAAAAGTAAGTTGTTTATTATGATTGAACTAAAAAAAAAAAAGAAAGGCTCCTGATCTCATGCGCCTGTGTTATGTTGCTGCTCGACCGCCTGCTCTGATTCCAAAAAAAACAAAACCTGAACTTAAAATTCTCAGATTTCGGGTGCCAACGTCGAGACTTCTCTTCGAGACAAAATTTTCCACACACTAATGGCTTATTCTCCTTGTCCAAAACGGGAGTATAACTCACAAACATGATTTATAATAAAGAAACAATCCTCTTTCTAAATCAATCATTTTGATCTCTCTTTCGACATGTGACACGCGTTACTCCACTTCCCTTGACCAAAAAAGTAGTTCTGTCCATTTGCGAGAACAAGCTCGCTTCTTTCATAACATGATCTTAACACATCATCTTGAAAAACGAAACACCCATGATATCACTACTGCAAAGCTACATACGACGCTTATAAGTCACATGAAATCCTTGTATTGAGATGATCACATTATGGTGTATAAAATTAAACAAACAAAGTCATTATCGCACTTGAAATACACCTCTAGCCCTAGAAGAAGGAAAGTTCTCTCGGACTCACCCATGTGTTACTATACTGTGGTAGGTGCGCTGAGCAAATAATAGGAAAGATCGACGAGTTTTACGAATGACGACCAAATGTGGAAATGGTTGACACGAACTGTGTTGTCGACAGGTCAGGTGTCAAAAGAAAATAAAAGACCTATAATTTGATGAGCTCTCTGTCACTTTTTTCTGTGTAACGTTAAACTTGCAGGATACCATACTCTGGTCGAATGCGGCGATAGTCTACAATGGGAAAGGATTTAGTTATAAGGAATTTGTCACTTTACCAAATAACGTACACGAGTAACATCGACGTCACAAGAAGGAAAGCATTAAGGAAAGATGTCGCCACGCTGGAAAGAGTACAGAGAAAAGCAGCTCGTTTTTGTCTTTAGAATGAAAACTGTACAACTAGTGTTACAGATATGATCAGAGAACTAGGGCGAGACACATCAGAAACAAGACGAATGAAGAACAGTCCAACACTAATGTATGAAATGAGTCATAATCTTAGACATTAAATCAGAAAATTAGCTGAAATCTCATAGGGAGATGAGATATTCAAATAAAGAATACCAAAAACTAACAGATTTTTTTTTCCTAGATCTGTATGATCTAAAATAACAAATTATTTTAGATAGACTTTAGATAATTATTTGAAGATGTCTCATTACAATTTTTCAGTTATCAAGATTATTCATGTTTTTTCCATATATTCTTTCATAAAGTTGGTGTGATATCACATAGAACTCAATACAATGAAGAAGCAGGTGTAGAAGAAAAGAGGCACCATATTTCACCGTGGAAAGGTTCAAGACAAGATACACTTCTTCGTAATTACTTGAAATTTCACTTTTCCCCGATTTCTTTCAGAGATAATACTTCCCTGACTCAAAGTGAAATTTCCTAACTTTTCCCTGACCTTGAAGGACTTTTTTTTAACCTGTTCTGTGGCAAACATACCTATCGACCAACGAGAGTATGCTTGGTACGCAAAATATTTAATAAAAGGAATGTGTACCTGGTCTCATGCGGATAGACATGCAAAGGGAGCTTTTCTAAATTACCACTTAGAGAAGAGTTAGCTAAGATATAAATTTGCATAATCTTTTATTAAAAAAAAAAAAAACATATCTACATGTATGATACTTTAAAACCTTTCTTTCCAGGTTAAGGCGAGTTAACAAGGTACAAGGACTCCTTCGAAAACCTTGCAATAAAAGTAAGCAATACCATAAATGTTCCTAAGCTCGCGTTTCCAAGTTATCGATTGTTTGTTCTCTTAATTTTGAATTATTCTGACCCTTTTAATGCAGTTTTCATGAAATCCATCGCATGCATCAAATAGCAAACACCATGGCTTAGGACCTTTTTTACACGAACCTGGGTTGAATCATAATAAAGAGTCGGTTGAATGTGAACCTATGACACAAGCGCGGGCTGCCAATCTGCACCAGAATATGGTTTGATGGAAACTAACCCGCCTCAACCTTTATACCAACGAAAAACCTCATGACATGGACTTCAAGGGAGAGACAAAAAGGTCAGGTGTAACCGAATAATGGTAAGTCATGATGTAGAAATAACAACAGAGACGAAACAGAAATGGGTGTTTGGTTTTAAGTGTCTACTAAGATGGCGTTTGAGCCAATATCTACAACAAAATATTAGGACATTTCTTCAACCCCACAAACCGGCTCATCCCAGGTTTCGACAGAGGGCCGGCTCGGCCCGAGGTCTTACTCAAAACAAAATATTTGGCTGCTGAAGGGTTACCCTTCGTGGTGATGCAATCCGGGTTAAGTAACTAGCCTGATCGTGTAAAGAGACTCTAATACAACAATACTAAATCACCAAAAAGCAATTAAAAAATTATGTATTACCAAACACAAGGGGATTGTGCTCATTTCTTAGGAAGTAATTTCAATGAAGATTTTTTAGATCATAAGCACACATAAGTTGTACTATCTAGAGGCCACATATAACCATCCTTACAGATAATAATTTACTAGACCATTGTGGACTGGGTATTAGTCTATTGCACGGATCAGAGTCAAGAATAGCGGTAGAGTGGTCTCACTGATAATTTTTGTGCTTGTTTCTCTCCCATAAACGCGTAAATTTTTAAAAATATTCCGTTATGCCTAATTATCATGATCATTTTGGTAACAAAGTCTTTCACTAGCAGTCAAAAACTCCTCGTTCGCTCAGTTCAGAGCTATCTTCTTCAGATTCAGACCCCATCACTATCAGAATCACTGTAAAAGTCCTGCAAAGTAACTCGGTTGAATTTGTACTTTTGCCTGTCAAAGCAGTTCATGTAAGACCACCATCCCCTTGTCCTACCCACTGAAAAATCTTTCCGGCCTCCATGGAAATCGCTCATTTGGTTGCGCTTGTCTCGGCGGTAGGCACGCACGCGTAGGGTTATACTGATAAGGAGCAGAAATACAATAGGAACTGCTAGGACTGACAGGATGATGAGAGCGGGAATGATACCAGCAGTTATGTCAACATTGCTGTCACTGCTCGAAGTGTCGTCTTGCGGTCCACTAGCAGAATTGTTTTTCACAGTAACTGTTTCAGTTGGGTTTGGACTGGACAGCCCAATGGTACCAGTACTTGAAACAGAGGGAAGTGAAGGGTCCTTTCCATATTTCTTTAGTTGATCTGGATCGGCAGACGCTCGGTGAGTTGACTTGCCTTTTGGGGACGTATTTTCACTCTCTCCCTGCTGAGGATTAAATTCGTCTATACTTTTCCCTGGAATAGAGTGACTACCTTGACTGACCACACGATCACCTGTTTTAGCGGGTTCAATATTCAATGGAGTAGTTGAAGTCTTGTTACTGAAAGAATCTTAAATAAACATCAAATAAGGGCATTTAGCAAAATAAATGCATGTGGACGCGTGCAGACGTGCATACAAAGCAAGACTTTCTAAAAACGCGTCCTTTAGTTTAGAACTTTCCAAATACGTCAAAGTAAACGTCTGAGCATAAACCATAAATATTAAACAAATACCAACCGACTTGACGTTTTGACGATAGTTTCAAAATTCTACTGGGACTAATCTCTACCACATAGACATCACTTCCATCGACAGAGGATGCCACATCATGAGGATAGACTAAGGCCTACACCAAATAAGAAAAATAACCTCAGTTAAATACTTATTGTCTCAAAAGGAAGGAGAGATAATAAAAATGGGACTGGCCTCTCTGGCCTCAAACAAGATGAACAGCGATTACCTGTTCTTCGTCAGAAGGCCATGTCTGTAATATGACTTTGTCAGCGACTCTGATTGTGAATCCCTGAACCGGAACATTTTGGACTCCTTTTATCTGACTTCGTCCACTGACAACGTGTAGGACTCCACCCTCTGAAACAAAAGATTATCTTCGTGAACTTACCGAAAGAAACCATCAGGAGAAACTGACTTTCTTGGACAAAGAAACAAAAACACGTACGTTTACTGACGCTGTAATCCACGGCAAAAACCTTTCCCCCAAACTCTGGCAGAATTATTTCATCGACAAAGGTCCCAGAGATAGAGCTAATCGATTGAACACGGCCATTCTCCCTATCGGCAACATACAGCGTGTGACTTGACTGATCCAAGGAGAGACTGTGCGGGATTGATAATGAACCTAGGGCAGGAAGACCTTACCAACATAAAAACAAAAACAGTGCATAGTCCATTAGGAAAGAGCTAATGGATCAGAAAAATCGAAGGAAAAACAAAAGGGCGAGACAAAAGACCGATATTACCTGGACCAGAAAGGGACCTTTCCCCCCATGAACTCAACAGCTTTCCATCAGCAGAGAACTTTAGAATACGAGAGTTGCAGTACCTATTACAATGAAAAAGGAAACAAACACTCAAATAATAAAACAAGTAAAAGAAATAAAAATATTAAGAACTAAAACTTTCACAAAATATGCGTAAAAAGTGAGATAGAGGTTTATTGTAATACAACGTGCAACGCTATCTCTAGCTTAAAAGCGGGATTATATCAAGGAACCCATTAGCAGACATGATTTTTTAAAGATTCTTCAACTCATAGACCTTGTGTGTAGTTATGGTTTGCCGCGAGTACAAGGTTTTTCCCCTTCTTTTTTCAGCCGGCATGCATCTTTAAAGTTATTGTACCCAAAAACTTTAACCGAGGTATTCTATGAATGAAATATAACAGAAGTGAAGTGTAATAAAGGCAATTTAAGATATGCCAGCGTACCCATCTGCAACAAAGAACTCTCCATTTCTGTCCACAGCCACAGAGGTAGGTTGGCAGAATCTGGATCTATCAGAGCCTGGTACCAATTTGTCCCCCAACGACAACATGAGCTTAGTACTCCTTCCAAGAGGCGAAAACTTGAAAACCTATAGCAACAGAAGTGTTGTTATCAACTCGATTTTCTATGGCTAGCCTTTCTTAAAACCAATTACTGTTGTCGAGTTAGGACACTGCGGTACGTAACACACAACTTTACAAACCTGATGACTTCCTACATCGGTCAGCCACAGATTATCTTCATGGTCAACTGTCAAACCATGAGGTAAGAAAAACCTGCGGTAGCATAATGAACGCGAAACGAGATTCAAACAGTACATCTCAATGCCGTTAAAACAAGACGTGGTTACTTAAAAATTTGCAATGTAGAATGTTCAAGAGAGTTCTCAGAGTCGCATTCCTCATCATTATCATGCAAAGCTAAAAAAGGCTTCACATTATGTACAACAAAAACCAATTATTTTAAGTCTTCTTTAAAAACAGCCAGGTTTTCCAAATCGCACCTATCAAAGGGGTTTCAGGTCAACGTTCTATACTAAACTCTGTTTTCATTATGGGTTAAAAGTTTTAGCAGTTTGTTTACTTACATGTCTTTGCCCCAAAATCCCCTTATTTTTCCAGTCAAGGAGTCTATGATCCACACGGTGTGTTCTTTGATGGTACCCTCAATGTCAGCATTTTGAAACACATGAGAAGAGTCAAATGTACTGTGAAATGAGAGTCAAGAAATAAGACCTTAAATGAACAAATCGCTAGCGAGCTAAACCATTGAGAGCGTTATAAATAACAAGCGTCCTCAGTAGTGCTAGGATCGGCACAAAGAAGAAACAGAAAAGAATTCTATTGCATCCATCAGTACTGTCCCATGCTCGTGACAAAAAGGACGACATCTTTCTTTTTCACCAATACCAAGGATAAAGTTCACTATCTTTCGTATGCTATTTCCTTACTCAACTTTCGACGTTGTTGATCTTAGCCTTGCAAACGATAATATGAACTTAAATGCGATAATGGCCTCGCCTATTATCGAGTTCTCTGTAGCTCATAACAGAACATCAGAGCGCGAATCCGAACGTCTGTCAAACACTCGCAACAAAAACGAATAACATCTTACTTATTTCACGATCGTGCTAATTATCAACAATCTCTCATATTCCATGAATGAAAACAACTTTCTATAACTCTATGAAAATGTTCAGTTATTTTATTCTTAACCCTTTAACTCCCAAGATCTCATTAGTAATTCTCCTTACTGTCTACCATACAGTTCTTGTGATGTTAGCGTGGAGAAATTGGTATTGGATCAACCTATAATCCCCTAATTGATATTTTTCTTTATTCTCATCACTTGTCTGCTTGATATTGTAAGGAGAAATTCTGTCTTGGTCACTCGTGAGAGTTAAAGGGTTAATGATCTGGAATTTGTTTGATGACTCACTTTTCATTCCACGTTCTGCTGCCGCGATGAAACACAACAACCTGCCCCGTGGAATCTAGTGAAACTCCTGTTACTTCTCCCAGTTTACTCGTTTCCATTGCAGTGAAGCTTGGCCAATCTAACACCACCCGAAGTTCCTTTTCATCTGTGGACTGAGTTACAGGAAGAACTGGTGTAGATGTTGTGACAGGAATAAGAGACTGACTTTTTTCAAAAGCGGGAAGTTCCTGAGGAGGTTTAGTGCCGACTTGTGCTTCTGCTTTGGCTGATGGCGATTCCTCCTTAGCAGATCCTAAGTCAGAAATATCAAATCCTTGACTTTTTCCATGAGTTGGTGAATCAGTTGATACTTTGAGAGAGACAGGCACCAAAGCGGTTTCTTTTTCGGGTGTCTGCTCTGGATTTGTTGTGTTGCGCTCTGCTGAAGTGCTAATCATGGGGACACTACTTTCTCGATCCTTCAAATCTTTTGAACCTGTTAAAGGTGTATCAGAGTCGGGAGGGAAATTCTTAAAAACATTTGGATGGTTTTGCTGCCCACAGTCTCCACCAGAATACTTCAAACGACCTGCACTGCTGTAGTACATAATATAAAAATTGCACATCTCATCATCGCCGGATGGCCTGAAACATAACAGCAGAAAAGACGTTTAATTCTTCTTTTCAACAGCCTTTTACTCTCATTACTTATGGCCCTACATTCAACATAATATATTTTTGTAGACCCACTGAGGGAAGCTTGTGACCGTTTAATAACAATTTGTGCGTAAATTTGATAATTACCTATCAGATCAGGGGCTTCTGATACACTACTGTACACTACACCCGTAGTTAGCACCAGAACTTCAAAAGCACTTTTAACTCGCAAGTTATTCTAACTTTTCCTGTATCTGAGCCCTGTGACGTTCCTAAGCTCAAAGTTGATATTCTCTGTTATCCATACAAACACATGGCTTACCCCATGTGAATGACTCTCTGTATGTCATGTCCTTTCGAATCATATGTGCAACGAGCCGCCTGAAAAATCATAATGTAGAACACAACTAATTATTATCCACTAAGGACAACGTAACATTTCACAGACTATAACAAAGCATCACTCACCAACATATCTCCCTCTTTAATCTCAATTGTTGATTCCATTGGACAGAAGGCCTAGAAGGCAATCAGTCATCAAAATTTCAAAATATTACGGCCGGCTATTCAAACAAAGGTTACCCCTTATTTAACAATACCGCGTTCTTAACAACCCTCGATGGACCTTTTCTCTGAATATGTATTTTTGTGCACAGTATCAAGAGGAACTATAGTCGAACTTCCACCAATGACCATTGCTGGCCATGATTTGCCATTACTGCGTTTGGACACCCATCATAATCACAGTGAAATTTGTAGAGTTGATTAGGAGATTACCAAAATGTAATGACTGTAAAACACTGAAAAACTACAAGTAACTCCGTGCCAAGTACGAATTGCGTTTGGTGGAAAGATCAGGCCCAATGGTATCTTAATAACAACTAAATTTGGAGTTTTCTTGAAACATGGACCTTGTTATGTTGAGGACAAAAACACATGGAAATAATGGCCCTCTATTAATAAGCATCCCTCCATGACTCAATTCAGAAATGGGCTTTCAACATGTCAAGTTTTATACTAACAATGTCCACTTGCTGCTAAAATACTAGTTCCAAACAAGCAAAAAGAAGAACAAAATTAGTTTTTGTTAAAATGATTGATGAGAAGGCTGCAAATTTCATTTATCAGTTGTGTAGAATGGGAAAGAACTCATAGCATGTATGACTTCCTTTGATGGAATTAAGTGTGCAGATGTGCACAGGCCATGCAAGTGTTCACCAAAAGAAATATGACAGAATATAACCAACAAACAAACAAACAACATTATTCACCTGTGGAGCCTGAGGGTTTCCCTTTCCTAGCAAAGTCCACACACCATTGCGAATCCTGTAACCAGTTATCACTTTTGCTAAAACAGATGAAAAGCATATAAGAACCTTTCATGAGTGAAAACATACAATGAGAGTTTTATGAAGGTTGCATCTTTCTAGGCCTACATTAAAAGTTTCAGGTAATTAACCGTGCAACTACTTTAGGCTAACTCTCATAAATTGTGAGTGTATTTCTTCTAAGAGTTAAATGAATCTAGCTGTTACACCTACAGTTTATGGCAAAGAGATGAGAGATTAGTAGGCGTAATTCACAATCAAATGGTCGCAAACATGATTTCGATAGCTTTTTTTTCTTCTCCCTAAAATCTTAATTCTACATTAAACTCAACAATTCCTGGAGGCAATACTAGTATGTTACGTCTTTTCAATAGCTCTTAACCTTTCACATACCAAGTTTATGAGCATGAGTGCGAAATGCAAAAGCAAACATTGGCTCAGGTTCATTGTATGTACAACCCACATCAACATGCATGCCTGAAAAATAAAGTATAAATATTGTAAATTTTCCTTCCATCATGAGTGAAAAATAATAGTGCTAGGCTGCAAATATTTGTACACTCCCATATCAATGTTTCAAACAAACAAAATTAAAAATATAGCTTCTAGATTCATTTGACTTCAAACAAAGTGCAAGTTTGAGGGGTTGAGATAGATAATCTGAGCAGGAGCAAAGCTACTAAACATGAAGGTGGGACATAAGAAAGATTGTATACCACATCCTGTCTAGGACACTTTGTAGTTCAAACAGTACTCCTGTTTCAGTTTAAGGCCTTCATCTGTCACCAAAATTACCAGTATGTGATTGTCTAATACAATTCTACTTGGTGGAGGAACAAGGAGAGAAATTGGCTCTGAAACAATACAAGCATTTGGCATGGCAGGCACAAGTGTAGCTGCTGGTGTACCTGTAGGTGTCAACAAGTTGAGAACCACATAAACCAACCTGATGTTTCTGGAGGAATGGAGCCCCTGCCTGCCCAAAGAAGATATATTCCTGCTTCATACGGAAGTCTACAACAGAAAATGATAAAGCAAAACATAATGTATAAGTTTTTTATCAATTTTGATGCTGTAAAACCCTGAACACTGATATTTATTTCATTCTATAGTTGTTAATCTTGTTTATATCTTTATTTCAAATGAATAAGACAGTATACAATAAGTAAATAGTAGAAAATCATACCTGTGACTACAGAATCATAAATGTGGCTGGATGTTTTATCTTTGCATTTCCATTGAAAGAACAAGTTCTATGTGCTTTAACACAATCAATGCAAACAGTACAAAAATCTGATTTGTAATGATTTACTTCTAAAATCGTACAGAACTATATTCTTAATTGAATGCAGAACATTTACAAATATTCATAACTGAACTTGTACTAACTGGTGTTGACTGGTGTGAAGAGTAAATCCTGAGAAGTCTTTGGCTCCCCCTAAGTGGTAAAACATTTTTCTAAGAGCCTTCAATAAACTTCCCTTAAACCTAACATAAGTGATCATCAATATCAAATGTGTTTCATGATCTCAAGTGCAATACTTGAATCTGGGTAAGATTATCTATAGTCATCATATTATTTTCAGCCTTTCAAAAGTTAGAAGAAATCAGTATATATCATTCTTTCCAATGGATGAATAGAAATACATGCAAAAGAGAGTTTACATGACATCTCTTTAAGCAGCTTGTCCTAATAGACAAGGCTCAGTGAAATGAACATGCATCACATTCATTCACGATTACATGTACATGTCATTTTACATTCAGTCAGTACTCTGGTGTTCCACTATTGATAAACTTATTGCCAAAAGTACATTTTACATTTAGTAAATTGACAGAATGGGGTTCATATCATGTTTAACAGATTATTCCCACATCAACATTTCTTACACACTGTACATACAGTCCCACCAAAATTACTTAAAATAAATGCTATATGGCTGTATTCTTCATTTAAGTGTGGAATGGAGTATATAGCTGTGGTTAGGTTACCTTTGAAAGGAGTTGCAGATGCATAGTGCACTTGTAACACAAGATATTTGATTCCCGAATCTCCTCCAACACCAATTCCAACATCTATAGTTAAATATGAGCAAAAATGATTATTGGATACAATAATTACATTTATCTCTCAGCAATATTATTTTTCAGTGTAGTGCTTTAGTCATATATTTCATTGGTTACTGTTTTGAATCTCTCTCTTCTTGTGTAACTCTATAATGGTAGATTGCTTAAAATAAACTTGATTTTCAAAGTGGTTGGTATCTCCAAGAAACAATGCTTTTGTTATATTTTTGAGTTGCAGGTTCAGTTTTAAGTTTGAAAACCACAAGCTCATTTAGTTCTGGTACAAACTCATTCACCACAACTCACTACTTAGAGGGGCTACATCTTTCATCTGATTCTATAATAAAGCAAATGTGAATAATGCTTCATGGATGTAATTGATTCACTTAAAAATCCCCAAAGGTTCCCAATACATTCTGTTAATTCATTTGCTACCATCTGTGTACAATGTACTGCTAACCTTTGGGTAAGTTTCTAGAGGGTGCATCCTTTGCCCAAGCATAAAGAATGTTCTGTTCACCATTACAGGGTCCCCTTTGACAATTCCTGGCATGAAATGTACAAATACTGTTCAAACATTTGAATTTTCCAACTAGTGTGGGGTGAGATGAGTGTTAATCACTGATTGCATGCTAAATAGTATTTTTGGCATTCAACTACATGTATACCCACTATATTGATTTTTTGACACATGTATACTAATGTATATGTGATAGTATAGGTAGTTTTAGAAATAAATTGTTCTTTGAGGTAGATCCTTTCCAAACTGTCAAAGGATTTTTCTAATTGTTTAGGAAATTATTTTCTCCTACAGAATCTGAGAGTTCATCAAACATTCAAAGGCTGCAACAAGTAAGTGCACATTAGGTTAGAGCAACAGCCTACTTTAACCTGTTACCTTGTAATAACACTAAGTTATAAATGACTGGAATACATGTATGCAGTCTAACTATTTGTCACAATGTTTGAGAATGATATACTTTACATTAATAACCTGCAAGAGATCCCTTGAAAACATTGTATGATTACTGTTGTAAACAATTACTACCAGTAACTTTCATTATTATCCAACTGCACAAAGTGGAGTACAAATAAGGTGCAAATAGTTGTGTGGACAGTTAGTTATTTTGCTATGTAAAAAAACCTGTTTAACCAGTTGGCTACGCATGCTATGCTTCTTTATCTGCTTTGCTTTTCCAGCCTTATGAAAAATGAGCAGGAATACTTTGCGAAAAAAAAAGCACTTGGATAATAAATAACTCATTAAATGTTTTGGTGCGTAGTATTAATGAGTATTTTTACTAGTTGTTTGTATTTTGACTTGCCCTATGGGCTCATCAAAATACTTGGCAATACTACACACTAAAACGTGCATTAAGATAGATGTAACTTGATTTTATTATCATTAAGACTGTATTTCTGTTGTTCCCCTTTGGGAGGCCATTCTGAGAGTAAGTCCACCAGTCTTTGATCAAGGGAGACTATGGCCAAATATGATGCAATCCTGGACCAACTGAAGTACATACATACACCTCCATAATCACCTGATCAATCACCGACATTAATCAAACTCACCAGCTAGAAAGTTGGGCTCCTGGTGACCTACAACCATACAGCAACATGTGATGTGCTGTCTGCTGAGTTGCATTTGGTTCTAATCGAACTAAAAAACAGTGACAAAAAACCATGATGATTGTTTTATCAGTTCATTCAATTAATCCAATGACAAGTGATTCAATTGATTGAATTCAATTAATTGAATCTTGTCATAGACTTTATTATATCTCTGAGTTACTTGTACACTATGATTGGTCAATTTAGTGGGCCTAATTTCTCTGTGCGGCATGCTAAAACTCAGTTAGTAAGAGGTGTATGTAGACATGTGAAGTAAGGAATATCAATAATAATAATAACAAAAACAAAATGTGCAAACAAAATTATTAAGTTGAACTACAACTCTAGGCATGTTCATGTAAAAAAAATGAAACTAGAAGAGCAGGACAAATGGTAATGAAATTAATTTCATTTCATCTGCTCATTGAAAATCAAATAAAGCCATGATCTTCACAGGTGAGCTGCCATTTTAGCAATTGCACAAAAAAGCTTGAAAAAATGTCTTATTTGGCACAGGCATTGACCGAACAAATTAAAAGAAAACTGTTTCTAGAGGATATAACAATAACTTGTCTCAACTTTACACTAATATGCTGCTTTCAGAAGCTGAAATGATGATGTTTGTGTCATTTGATAAGTTGAAATCTATCTGCCTTGTGCATAACATTTTTTTAATGTAAAAAGACAGGCACCTACATACACGTTTATGATCAATCAAATATTTTTGCTCAAGCCTCATTGGTCTAAATGTATCACATAACCAAATATCCCCCAGCTAAAACAGGGGAATATCTCAAGATATCAACCAAATGATATTAAATTTATCTCAAGATAAGAGAGCATTTTATAGCAGTCACAGAAGAAGAGAAATATTTATTTGTTCATAAAGTTGTACCAGAGAACACTCATCCCAAGCACCAAAACTGTTAATAAACATTTTTTTTGCGTGTTGCAAAATATTTTAAGGATAGCACATGCAAAAGCTTCTGTTTTCCACTAAAATATACCCATATATTTGTCCTTGGACATTTTCTGTTCCCTGAAGCTCACAGCTTTCTTTAAGCTTTGCTCTCAGAAAAACATTAGCAACTTGGAACAGATGATGTTCTCGGACAAATCTGTACATATTCTCTTACCAAATAGACAACACAATTTATACATGTGTATAAATTGTTTTGTCTCACCCAAACCACACTCTGAATTTTTCAACCTTTGTGGACACTTTTTTCTTTTACAAAATAGTGCCTTTAGAACATACAAAGATATATATCTTTTTCCATAATAATACCTTTAGAACATAGCAAAATAAAGGTAATTCTGTAGTTCCAATAAACCCAGCAGGTTTTATCCAGTGTGATGTTTGTAGATAAATAATCTTTTAATCTGTACAAAATGTATCTTGGGTATATTACTTACCTATATACTGCTTCAAAGGTGGCAGCTGTAAAGCCGTACAAAGATATGTATCTTTCTGTAAGAGATAGGGTTACCATATTAAGAAATGTTAAAAGGGTTACTCAGATGTCAGAGAGATCTGTCTTACAAAGGAAATACTGAAATACTAAGTTTTCCCTTTATATAACAGAGTAAATGAGAGTTTTCAAGGTGGTTTCATGTGATTTATCACAAAACACATTTCAATGTCAATATTGCAGATCCCAAAAACCAAGAATGAACTAGTGGATATTCTAACGTAGTATAATGTAAATCGACTGATTTAGCAGATACATTTTCTTGTAGAACTTTCTTTCAATTACCTTATGAGACATGCAATAAATGGAAGGAGGACCTGATCAGCTTTTTGCTTCAGCTACCACTTTTCACCAAACCAAGAATGGTAGCCCAAGAGGGAAGTTTACTGTATTTTATTGGTTAACATAACACATAAAGAGGTCACATCAGACAGAAGAGTGCCACAACAGTATATTAACTAAACAAAAAAATAAAGGCTGTTAAAAAAAACAGATTTGAGATTGCTGACACATATAATTTATAGCTCTTGCAAATATTGACCAAAGAACCCTCCTTCAACTCTACATGTAATCAATGAATCACCTCTAGCTATAGCAAAGAAAACAGGAGATGACAAGGGACAACCTGGCCAACTAGAGAGCAACATCTTGATACAACACCAATTTGAAAGTTTCTTAACTTATTTATAAGGAAACATATAACAGTTTTGTAGGAGAGAACTGCAATCCCTTTCCTAAACCTTGCATTCTCACAACTTCACCTGTCCTCCGAAAAACACAAGCATGAATTCTTTTGTAACAGATTTCACCACCAAATGTACAAAAGTTTTACCCTTAGTACCTTAAACATTTGATGAACATTTGAAATGACATGGGCCTCCAACTAAATTTTTGCAGTTCATTTTCAATATACTCTTTGCCTCAACAACTCAAAAGATGCTATAACCCACCAAAAACATCAAACCAAGGTGCTACATGTAGCGGCATGTAATCTTAAAACTCAGTGCCTAACAAAGACCAGCAGTATAGGAGTGACTGGGAGTCAAACTGCCACCATTTATCACATAAAATGAAAGCTAAGTTGTAGTAAAACAGTCAAGTTACTTAACCTGAAGAAGGTATTTTGAAGCGAATTTGAAATGCATTTTGAGCAATTTCAGCCCTAATCAAAACTATAACAAAATTCTTGAAGGTGATTGGTTGTCACCAGCCTGATTTGAGCACTAATAGGACAGTGTATGCATCATGCTTGTAATTGGACAGTGTAATAGGACAGTTAAAGGGACAGTTAACTAGTCATGCCTATGTAAGTGGAGAATAGAATGCGTCATGAGCGGGCGCTGTTGTCTCACATTTAGCTGAGTTAACTGTTGATAATTTTATGAATATATACAATTGATGTCAGTAGTTTCTTTCAAATTTTGTCATTAATTTTTATTAATTGGTAGCAGGACTTTTTGTCGTCCAATTTTGTCAATAATCATACTCAAGATTAACAAATCAGACTCCCTCTTTGTGATCGTCCAATTTTGTTAATCACTCGTATGATTACAGACTGAATTGGACTCCACTCGGTCCTATTACCATTATATGTTAACTCATTGATCGTTACCACAGCATTGAGGTAATTTAACAGCAAAAATTTACTTTCACGAAATCACCAGTGGCAATTTGACTCTCAGCAGTGGCGAGTTTGGTGTTGGCAAATTAACTGCATACCCCAGTGGAAACGTTGCGACTAATCCTCCATTTCATTAGACTTTCTATTTGACTAATTCATACTTTCGAACTCACAGAAGTTGACGTTAAAATTCAGATCTAGGTAGTCGACAATGAATCGTATTAGCTCAAATAAATAAACGTATTACAATAACTACAAACCGGAAGAATGGGCTCCAAAGATTTAAGAAAATTGAAAAACTGAAAAAGCAATGGAACATTTTCAGTGTGAAATAGAGTTTTATAAAACATTTCAGAAGCTTAAAGCGACATCGGCATCATGCATACCAAATTACGTACTGGACAGAGTAAAGGTTAAAGTAAAAAGATCCTTCGTTTCCAAACTTTTTTATTAGTAGTACGCAATTTTAAGTTTTCAATGCAACCCAAAACAAAGTAATCATCGTATTACTTAGCAAAATACCGTTTCAAGAAGAGGAAATGAGAAAAGTACGAGGCTATCCTCTCGGTAGCGATGGTGCCACTGATGCTTAACGAAACGCTGTAAGTCAAAATTACAACCTATTTAACGTAAAGTAAAATCAGTTCAGTTACACATCTTGTAAATCAGAAGAACGTTACCTTTAGTGGACGAGTGCCTGGCATCTTAATATTTATAGTTCCTTCATACTTGACGGAACCTTCGGACACAGCTTTTACTTCATTGCTGCACAACACTTCGTTTAGGCACACCACAGAATACAAAATGGCCAAGATCTTACTCTTGTGAAAGCAAGCCATGACAAAAACCTTTCTGAATCAATGACACCATATATCAAGTAATGAAGGTGAACAAAATTACGTTAATATATCATGACGTATCTGACTGAGGAAGACCACAGATCGATTCCCTCACTTTGAGCTAAGTTATGCTAATGCAAGCTAATACATACGTCAATACTTGCATATTGAATTTTTTCCCATAGTTCCCATCAAGCGTAATCAAATGAGTGAGAATTTAACAAAGTCATCATTTTCACACAGGTCAGAGAGCCTCCGGGGAAATCACCTTTCCCTTATCATTGAAATAGCCATCGCCGGTCCTTTCTTTCTACAAGCTTTCGATGAATATGGAACAAAACGACGATTTTGAGGAGTACAACTACGACGACAGCCTTCATTCAACCGGTCATTCACGCAAAGGGAAAACGAAGAAGGAGGCGGGACAAAATAAGAATCCAGTTGAACATGGCCGAGGTTACGCTGAAAGAAATGTTGTGGATAACATTCAGCATGGAGAACAGAAAAGGAAGGAGGCACCACAAAAACTTCCGAAAGAAAAATAATGAAAGTATTTTATAAGATTTCACTGGATGAAAAGTTTGGTCTAAAGATGAAAATATTGGATAATTTTACGGATGTTCTACTCGATAACGATTTGTAGACGATAAACGGTCTCAGTATTAGTTAAAACAGCGAACGAAAAACTCGATGGAGTGAAAAGTTGTGGATTGTGCTCAAGCAGTGCATTTTCGACAGAGAGGGAAAGAAACTGATAGCTCAGAGAAAACGCTCAATTGTCTATGATGGATAGGCCTCCGTAATTTTTTTTCCTTGAACTAGTCTAGGTTTATATTAGCGACCTTGAACGTAGTCATAACTGTGAGTCTGTTTAATCTGTATGTATTTTAGATGGTATATTTTGACTATGAAATTCATGCATATTGATCTATGACATGATAATATTCATAATAATAGTAATGATATAAATAATAATGATAATTAATAACCTATGTAGGGTAGGTATCAATTGGGGTTTTTCCATCTGCACTTTACAACGGGCCCCACTGTGGTGATAATTGACTCACCAACTACAACTTGAATAGAGCAATTATCAATTGAGTGTCCTTAGTAATCAAGGATTATATTGGTTTTACTTTTCTGCACTCTGTGATTTGTCTTGAAAACTAGTGCCATCCTCTCAACAATTTTTGCTTCCTATTTTCCTGCATTTTGAGCGGTTTACTTACACTTAACTGTAATTCTTAATGGTTTGTTGCGATATTTTCCTTTTCTCTGATTGGCTGTTGTGATTACTTTGGCTTTAAATTTATGACACCTGATTGAAATATGTTCTGTTAGCATTACCTTGGTTACCATCCAAATTAGTTACTATTAGGCTGGAGGTGTTGACAAATTCAAAATCTTGAGACATTTTTGGTGCTATCAAACAGAAAAATAACTAGGAAGGAAGTTGCAAAGTCACTTCACTGCAGGAAAGCCAATCATGTGGATTGCAAGAAAAAGCTACTTGCCATTTTACATTTCGTTGCACCCCTTCATGATTCAGTTGGAAATGGAAAAATCTTTTTTTCAGAGGCTACAATAGGAAGCTCCTTGCCAGTGTTTTGCCATACTTTTGAACCTTGCTTAGGGCAGTTTTGTTGGAAGCTTACTCCTGATCATTGGAAGATGTTGCTTTGGCCATGAATTTTGAAAGGAGTCAATCTTAATCTTTCCTGAACAACAACATTGATGTGATGTGGTTATCATAGGTGACATTGAAGCAAGATTACATTTCTTTTTCAAATTTAGAAGATCAGTGCGGAGACCAGGAAAGCATTTGTACTCTTTGCATTTCTTGCTAATATTGACTAGACATTGTACTCTGGAAACTTTCTCTTATAACTATTGTATTTTTACTCTACATGGTGGACAATGTTTTCATTTTTAGAGCAAACTAATCTAGGTTGAGTTAATATAATGAGAAAATCAAATTTAAATCAGCATTATTTGTTAATCCATGAATAAAGCTGAAAGCATTTTTGGCCTTAAGATGACATCTTTCAGTTGGGCATACTTCCAAGTGCTCCCAGCAGGACATCTTACCCATCAGGAGTTTAACTGTAGACCCTCTGATTAGTAGTATGGATGCCCTTTGGACCTGTAGCAGAAAATTCAAATGGTTTGACTACTGTGGAATTCCACTGATTTCAGAAAAGCAATTTAACCTATACCCTTTATGGTTTATTTGTGGGAGTAATTGACCTGGCACAGAAAATTCAAAATTTAACTGTATCAAAAGAATTGTTTAGCCCAAAATGTGCCCAACCTGTTTAGAGAAAACATTATTTGAAGTAGTGCATAGCAGAAGATGTCAGTGAGCCTCTCCAATAGCTCAATGTTCTTCATGAGTTCAACATTCTGGACTTTGAAAAAAAACCTCACCACAGAGCATAAATCATCAATTTGTCCCTTTTTTGGATTCATTTGGGTAGTTTGGATGCGAATCTATCAAGATAGAAGACAACCAAGGTATTATGACAGCCCAATGATCTGTGGTGAAATAAATCAAATTTCCACAGTTTACCTGATCAAGGTTAGTGAAATATTTTTTTAGCCAAGTTACAGACTATAATTACTATTTATTTCTTGTTTAAGCCTGTTACAAATAACTTTTTAAACTATATTGTATCATTTAAATTGGCTTCCATAACCAGATTACTAAATGATCCAGTTAATTGCAATGGGCAAGCTAAATTGATTGAGTAATTATTAAATTTGTAAGATGGGAACACAGCTTATGTCACTCACCAAAGCTAGTTGCAGTTCTGCACACAGTAACAGCTGAATTAATTTCTTGAATTTGAAACTAAAGTTGCCAGTAGATGACTTTAAGTACATTCTTCTGTTTTTCTTTTTCTCCTATTGCTTTTATCACCATTACTATTTGGTAAAAAGTCTCAAGTAAACTCATGAAAATAAATCATTTCTTTTTAAAAACAACAGACAACCCCACATGAGAAATGTTTGCCTTTCCTTGGAAAATGTTTCCTAAAAGAGAACTCTACCTAGGATTCCTTATTTGCCATTGTAATAAAATGCATTCTAAAACTGAATGGTTGCTCTATTTTTATATTTTTTGCAATCTGAATATTTTAATTAAATAACTTGAATATATGCTACTGGGAAGTAGGAGGTACATTATAAATCAGTAAAATGTTGTGAAGGTACATGATTGAGTCATGCTGATTAAAATTATTCTTACTTTCAGCAGTAAGTTCATTACCAAGAACATATGAATTTTGTTAATTTAAAACTCCATATTTCACATACAAATAAATAGGTGCTTCATCCTGTTTCAAGTATGATTATTTCCTTACACATAAAATTTTTCATACCCTTGACAATAAATGTCCTTGATGACAAATGTAATTAGATTAGCAATAAAATACAAGGGAATCATTACTGTATGAAACCTTAAATAACACTGAATGGTGTAGAAAAAAAATTTGGGAAACAAAACTACTATTGTAGCAAATATAGGGTTATCTTGCAAACATTGATAAGTTTCCATTTGCATATTCAGACTAAGAGAATTTAACTTTAAAAAATCACTTGGGAAAACAAACATTTAGTTTGGAAAGGGAGAACATGTCAATTATTGTTGACCATTTAGTTACAATCTGCTAGAATCACAAAACAAAACAAAAACAAGGGTGAAAGTAACACTTAACAATTACTTAATAAATGACAACTTACAATATTTGAATGCCAAGGCCTAACATGTAATGGTTATATTTAGAATGCTGTACAACGCATATTTGGAAAATGCTATTAAGAGCTTTGAGATAAGCTGTTCCACCTCAGTGTTAACTTAAGGTTCTCATTTTATTGATAAGTATGATAGGACAGACTAACAACACAGAGACTTGCATTAAATGTGAATCTATAAGAAAGAATGATTCTATATGAATCTCTTGGATGAAGTTAGATAAACAGTGACCCACTTCATGTAAATTCCAAGAAAATTATTGCAGGCTTTTCATTTAACATCTGAATTTTTCATATGTTTAAAAACGATTTGGTCCTATGAAAGACGTCACTACTCAAGAAATCGTGCAGCCCTGCCATGTGACTGCTCCACAACACTGACATCTGTCATCAACTGGTCGTGGTGGTATAAGATCTAAGTCCTCTTCATCTGATATTTCATCAAGTCTTAGAGGCAATGACAGGAATTCACTTATGTCAGTGGGTTATTTAAAATTAATCAACAGAGGCTCTCTTTTACAAAAATATTTGCCAGGCTATTATAAAAATCCCTCACACTTCATGTAATTTATCACAACACTCTGCTGCCCTTTCAAGATTGAGTTTTTCAGGAAGTTCAATTTTCTCATACAAAAACTGAAAAGGGAGGAGACAGAAAATTTTTATTATTAGGATTATTGGTTAACATCACTAGCCCAAGGGTCACTCACTGATAACTTCTATTTTAATTATTTGAATTTTATTCACTGCCATTGACAACACTCCTTTTCAGGACCACTATCACCCAGATGATTACAATACACTATCAACTAAGCCCTCGGTTGTATGTTGTGAACACAGACAATGGAGATCAGGGCCTTTGAGCACACTACAAACTAGCTACCATAGCTGCTTAAAATGTAGTTCAGTTATCTTGTGCCTGACTTCTTTTTATCACCCAAATAACCAATGACAGTGAAACAACAAGAAATGTTTCTTTTTTTTCCAGCATCCTGAGTTTTTAAGGAAACATTCCTACACAAAGAAAACCTCAAAAGCCCATTTAAGGGTAACACTGCATGCACCAAGTGGTGAACAAACAGTATCCAGTCAAGTCAGCAATGGTTCAACTCGCCAACGCCAACTTGCCAACATCTAAAATCGGGTAGAGATGTCGGCGAGTTTGTCTTCAATCCAGTACAACTTATTAGAAGTTAAACATATAGAAAAGTAAAAGCAAGGTAAACATCACCAATGACCAAAAAAGCTTTAGATGCAAATGAGTTATTGTGTCACAACAACACTGTAAAGACTCATCATGTCAATCGGTCAGATTTAAAAAAAAAAACCTGGCTTTCTAGACAAAATATTTGGTTTAAAAAACAATTCTTTTTATTTCCAACAAAGTCCATAAGGATCTCAAAAACATCGCCAATGACCAAAACAGCTTTATACATGAATGAGTTATTGTGTCACAACCAGCATCATTCTAGATTCACGCTTTGGTAGCTCACTAATGAAGGTGTTTATGTTTGGTCCATCTTAATACCGGGCTATGCTGGTGAACGGCCATAAAAATACGATAAGTATCTAACCAGAAGCTGACCATCACCCAAAGAAGGGCTGATGGGCAATTGCAAAGTAAGTTGTTTGGATTTTGGGAGAAACATGAGAATTGTGAAAAAAAAGCAGCCTGATTATTGAAATCGATGTCTAGATTAAACAGACCATCAAGAGCAGAATTATTGCATGATATACCTAGCTTTCACATGTTCACTTGATCTTTATAATATATCAAATTATTTCATAAATCAAACATTCTCGATGATGAATAAATCATTCTTTAAAGTTAAGAAATCATGTGGATTCGCATGGTCACTATGGTTGTCACACAGTTATTGTGACAACAACACTGTAAAGACTCACCATGTCAATCGGTCAGATTTTTTTAAAGAAAACTTGGCTTTCTAGACAAGATCTTTAGTAATAAACAATTCTTTTTATTTCCAACAAAGTTTATGAGGATCTCAAGGCGAGTAAAGCAAGGCAAACATTGCCAATGACCAAAAAAGCTTTGGACGCGAACAAGTTATTGTGTGACAACAACACTGTAAAGACTCATCATGTCAATTGGTCAGATTTTTTAAAAATACTTAGCTTTCTAGATAAGATCTTTAGTAAAAACAATTCTTAATATTTCCAACAAAGTTTATAAGGATCTCAAGGTGAATAAAGCAGGGGGCACATCGCCAATGACCAAAAAAGCTTTAGGGGCAAACGAGTTACAACTCATTTGCACCTGAAGCTTTTATAGTCATTGGTAATGTTTACCTTGCTTTATTCACCATGAGATCTATATAAACTTTGTTGGAAGAAAAAAAATGTTTTTTTACCAAAGATCTTTTACTTTTCTATATGTTTAACTTCTAATAAGTTGTACTGGATTGAAGACCAACTTGCCAATGTCTCTACTTGATTTTATACGTCTGCAAGTTGGCATTGGTGATTGACAGTAATTCAAGCAAACGACACTCATTAACCATTTGTAAAAATGTTTGAAAATGGTGAAACCAACCTGTAACCATCCTTTAGTAATTGTTGGGTACAATCTGAAAGATTCTAAAGCAAACAAGCAATCCTCAGCATAAAAAACAACTATTCATCAAAGTGGGTGAGGCTAGTAATGGATATTTACTAAGCTGCGAGGTAAATATCCACCTCTCGCCACATCCCTTTTGGTGAACAGTTGTTTCAGATTATACTAAAACAGTTATTTTTTTAATTGCTGATAAAAAATTGATATATTGTATTATCCAAAGGCAATCAACTGGCATTAGCCACATTTCAGATTTATTTTATGTAGAAGAGAACGGTTTTCTATCATATGATTGTCTTTTCCAAAAATTTAAAATTTAAAACTCAGCCTCACATAGTATTATTCCTACTATTCCTCCTTCCTAAAAAAAAAATAAAAAAAAAAATGCAAAGTTCTACATGAAAAACTCCTCTCTTTGGGAAATTTATACTTTCCCACAGAGGACAATTACTGGTATGTAAAAAGTGACCAGCACAACTGCTGAAAATCTCATACATCACCTATAGCCTAACGTCTATTTAAAATTCTACCAGCTCTAATACAGACCCTTCCTTCCCCCTTTTCATAAATTTCACATAGGAATTTATGGCAGAATTCAAGCAAACTTAGATTTGAGATTCCCCCATGTGTGCCTTTCTAACTGCTTGTTGAGTGTTAATTATGGAATTATGGGTTGTTACTGCCATTACACTTGCTGACTTGGCAAGCATTTTAAATCATTTCAGAGCAATATCTACTTGAAGAAAAATCCTACCTTAGAGTTTTGGGTCACAGATACATTTGGTGCCTTACTATATTGAGTCATAGTTATTTCTTCATCACTGTCAAGGGAAAAATAGAATTGATTCAAACAGCTTGATGTAAATGTACAAATGAAAAATTCTACAATGCACAAACTTGTACTATTAAAGTCAAAGACTACCTGGTCCAGTTATTGAGAGATACATAATCAAGGAGATTTCCTGACTTAACCTCAATAGCTTTACCTAACCTCACTTCAACTGGTGGATAAGACTCTTGTTCCATTGTTAGAGGGGATTTGAACATTGCATCATATGTAGGCTACAGTGTGATATGCTACCAAACCAAAGAACTCGATTTGCAACTCTTTTAGTGAAAACGATATTTTGTAATGAAATGATTATAATAAAACCTCTACAGAAGCCACTTAGGGGACCAAAGTGAGGATTCTGTTGCAGAAAGTTGGCTATAACTAAAAACATGATATCTGGGACAACTACTCACTTTTCACTTTCACATTTTGAAGTATTCAAATTTTTGTCTAACCTGTCAGATTCTGCTTGGAATAATGGTCTTTCATCAGACTTCATATTATTCTTTAAAGAACCATTTTTTAGCAAGGGTTTCCTGAGATGACAAAATGCATACTTCAATTTAGTGTTAGGGTATGATCATCATTATTCATATTATATTTGTCAATTTTTTATTTATTTATTTAGTTCTTGTTTTAAGTTTTCCAGGAAATAGAATAATAAAATACTATTTAGTGAAACTGTATTACCCATTTTTTAGGAGCGTCCCATTAGAACCATTTAGTGCCTTACGTGACTTTTGAAGCTGTTCTTCTGTAAAGGATAAACAGTTTATTAACGTCATGAAAAAAAAAAGTTTAAGAATTAGACAGCGTCTACATGTTCATTGTACATGTATGTGAAAGGAAGGCGAGAAGCCACTAACAGCTAAAATGTATTTCAGAAGGGGCATCATTTGAATATTTCAATGGGTAGATGCAACTTCAATCTCATCTTATCACTTAACCAACAGGTGAGAGAGGAAAGCTAAACAAAGGAAAACCAAGTAGGACTAACCAAATGGGAAAGAAATAAACAAGCTAAATAGAGAGGTGTGAATAGTTGATAGGAAACATAGGGTACCTCTACATTCACAAAGGCAACAGGCGATAAATTATCATTGCTGTGAGGATCCTGTGTGCTTATCAGTCAATATTCCACGAGATACTTCTTACCTAGCCTTTTCTGTAGTGGCGATGGCTTTATAAGTCTTGACAGCCGAACATCTTCCTTTGTTATGACCTGAACATAATGTAAATTGATACTTTAGTAAAAATTAACGATTCGCAGTGATAAGAGAAACATTAAGTCAACTCTCCCTGGTCACAAGATCAAATGATAACAAAGGACAAAGTACACAGTCCAGCTCAGTTCGAGAACCAGTACGAAAGTGTCGCGAGTAGCGTGCGTAAGCTGTTGAACAGCTGTGATTTCCATTTACCTTGGAATCTTTTTCGTCCTCTTCCAATGATAAAGACTCTCCGTAACCTTCTTTGGACATTTAAATAATACTTCACGATTAAATTCGAGTCATATTCGTTGAATAATATCACAATCCTGCCCACACCGGAAACTCTTCTTTCATCTTACTTGAAAGACATTATGGGATTAATATCGAGCCCAGAGTCTTTTCGTCTCACTGTCACCTCGTGCCCAGGGTTTTTCGATCATAGCGGCCAGTTTTGAGCAACATGATCTCGAGACCGAAATTACGATTATCGTTATTTCTAAATTGGCACCAAATTTATGGATATAGTAATTTCGTGGCACTCTTTACCAATGCTCTTTGATAATCCGCATGTAAGCGGTTAATTATGAGCGAATGTTGGCACACCCGATTCGCTCGTAATTAACCGCTTATATGCGGATTTAATTAGTATCAAATTAACGCATACAAGCGGTCAAAGTAGGGCCTATTTACCTATCGTGAACCTGTGACGTATGGGATTAAATATTAGCGCCCTGCTCAGCACGTTTCGCTGACCCCATTCCTTGGTCTTTATATCCCTGCACAACGTGGATCATTAGGTTATTGCGCGTCTGACCTTTTTACTTTACAATGGAAAGGCAGTCCCGATTAGTTTATTCTGAAGAACAAAAGGAAGTGCTGACCACGTTTTTCAACGAGGGAATGACTTCCACCAAGATAGCGATGTGCGACAAAATTCGTGCATGTGCCACAAGAGTCGGCATTTCGGAAGACCAAGTGAAGGTAGTTTAAGCTCTCACGGCCTTGATTAACATTCATTTTATCCCAGGCAGCAGGATAACTAATTTCCTGTACTAAATTTCATGTATGTATGTTGTTAAGAGTTTCAGGCCATTTGAAGTTAGTGTAATTTAATTTTTGTGATCTTTTGACCTATTCTGTTACAAACCACGTTGATTTAATTGCGATCTGAGGACATCTTTCGAGCATTTTTCTAATTTTATTACACACAGGCTTTATATGAAGTTACAGTGTAAGGTTTTCGCCGGCCAGTTTATTCCTAATTCTGCGTTGTCCATAGCTATAGCCTTTCACAAATGATGTGAAAGCCGTTTGATGTCGGAAGAAATTAAATGAAGCATGTGTTGTACTTTCTCTCCATCTAAATAGAAATAACATGGAACGACGAGAAACCACAAAAACGATCTTAAACCACCTAAAAGCATTTTAAACTACCTGAAACCACCTAAAAACAGACAAACCATCTTAAACCACGTAAAACCATCTAAAACTACCTACGATCGACAAAGAGAGTTCTCCGGTTACCGCATTGATAGTTTGCTCCTCTGGAGACCTCTGTAATCAATTTCAATTTTTGGGACCCCTTCACACGTTTCGTACCGCTTTGTTGTACTGAATGAAAGTTCTCTTACTTCACATGAAAATGTAATTAACTGGGTGCCATTGTTAGACATTTGTTGATACATTTGTGCAATTTTGTCCTCTTTGACTCAAGTTGTCAATTGAAAAATGAGATCGACTGTAATTTAGTTTTCCATAAGGAAATTATAGGAACAATGATGGCCTTTGTAACTCCTATTTGTCGAGCACAATGATAGTCTGAATCATTCATCTACAGCTGGCCTCTTAAACCAGCCTACTATCTCCATCTCGAGCTGAGATAATATTTCTTTGATTTTTGGTGGTTTTAGATGGTTGCACTGAGGTAGTTTTTTGGTGGTTGTACTGAGGTGGTTTTAGATGGTTGTACTGAGGTAGTTTTAGGTGGTTGTACTGAGGTGGTTTTTAGATGGTTGTACTAAGGTGGTTTTAGGTAGTTGTACTGAGGTGGTTTTTAGATGGTTGCAATTAGGTAGTTTTAGTTGGTTGTGCAGAGGTGGTTTTAGATGGTTGCACTGAGGTAGTTTTAGATGGTTTAAGATAGTTTGCTTGTAGATTGTTTAAGATGGTTTAGGGCCTGGTTACATAAAGGTGGGGGACCCTTGGTAGTTGAGGTAACCTGCCTACCTGTGGTTGAGAAATAGCCTGTGTTAATGTACAATCTTACAACCTCAGGAACTCTAGCAACCCCAGCAAGATACATTGACCCACCTTGGGATTTTTACAAGGCAAATTACCATCCCTGTAGGGAGACATTCTCCTAACAGGGCACCCTGCCTATCATGTAAACATGATCAAGATAAAGTAAGAGATTATATGGATAGGCAGGTTACCTCACCTAGGTGGAGTCCCCCAACCTTCATGTAAACAGGCCCCTAGGATAGTTTTAAGATGGTTTCAGTTGCTTGTACATGGCTTTAGATGGTTTTAGGTGGTTGTAGATGGTCTGAATCAGTTGTAGACCAGGTTTTAGTTGGTTGTGGATGGTTTGAGTTAGTTGCAGATGGTTTGAGGTGGTTGTAGATGGTTTGAGTTGGTTGTAGATGGCTTAAGTTGATTGTACATGGATACAGATGCTTCCAGATGGTTTCAAATGGTTACAGATCATTCTAGATGTTTTAAGAAGGTTATAAATGGTTCCAGATAGTTTAAGATGGTTCTGAATGGTTTTAGTAGATTCAAGATGGTTGCCAATTTTTTTTACATGGGTCAAATGATTTAAGATGAGTTTATATGGTTTCAAATGGTTTAAGATTACTTTGGATCCTTTTAGTTTGTTTTCAGGTGTACAGATTGGTTTTAGTTTGTGTTAAGGGGGTTTTTGGTCAGGCCATGCTGTAGTATTTCCCTTTCTTTGCACCTTATGTGTTACCTACAGAAGTTTTGTCTTATATATATTAATACAGTAGAACCCAATTGAACTAAGTGTTTTGAATAAGGTACTACATACGAGGATGTTAATGCAGAAGGTCATATTCACAGTTGACTTCTGATAACTTTCAAATGTTATTCGAGCCAGCAACTAGCAAATGAAACAAAAGTCATTGGGGTGCTTTAGATTTACATGTTTTTTATTCATTTGCTATCGCTTTTTTCCCCCTCTCTCTCCCCCTCCCTCTCCTCTCTCTGTGTCTCTCTATCTTTCAATTTGTTTTTATTTGTTATTTTGCATCTTTTTCAGTATTTTAAGATAGACAAAATTGATGTGGTATTTGTACCACACAATATAGATACAAAAAGAAATACTTTTAAAGAGATCTTGAAGAAGCTCAGAACTTTAATTTTATGGGACTGCATGCACAGACCTCTCCTCCCAGACTTTGCAAATTAGAGCATATAATAACAGTTTCCTTTTTTCAATAGCCTTTTTAGCTACTGTACAATGTCATCTAACTGTTTTAAGTCATATTAATGTGATAAAGTAACTGGAAAATATATTTTTCCAATTGAATAAAGAGAGAAAGTTTCTAAAGAACTTGTGGTGCTGCATTTGTGGGGAAATATAGCAAGAAAATTCTGTTTTATTTACTGAGTTGATAATGTGAATTTACTATCATAAAGTGTTTCAAAGTTGACTTTTTGAGTGTCAGACCTAAAGTAGCTGTGACTGCATGTGAGTTGTCAGTGACAGTTAGTTCAAAGTTTTCTTGTTTGTCAAACTGCTAAACCAGTTAGAATTTTACTTTTCTTGGTTTTTTCTTTTAGTGTGAAACATTACTTTTTTTTCTGGTCAGCACTGGATAAACAACCACAATACGAAGTGTAGTAGTGGTTCCAGAGTGCTTGATGGACACAAGAGGACAGAAAAGAAACTAGTGAGGAAACAAAGTGGCTTTAATGCTTTCACAAAGGAGTTTCTCCACAAAGGTAGTCATTCTTGATCTAGCTAAATTTGTGCTTTACATCTTACCTTTTAAGTTGAAAAATGCATCATGTCCTTTTATTCCACAGAACAAACTGGTGGAAGTGCAGAGGTTTTTCGCACCATCGGAGAAAAGTGGAGGAACTTTTCTGACTCAGATAGAGATGCCTACAAAAAGGTGGCAACAGATTTAGGGTCAGCTGTGTCACTACCCTACAGCTGATAAACAAGCCAAGAAGATAATTGGCAACATCATGAAACAGGTCAGCTAGTAATAATCATAGTCATTATCATCATCATTATTACAAACTTACAATGATATTTATCACATTTTGTGATGTGAACTTTGTGGTTTATAAATGACCAAGTTCAACTCACCAAGCTGTATAAAGACTGGATTGACAAGTTCTTGAAATGATATACCCAATACATTTACTGACCTTATGATTTTGTTTAATTTGTAAACTGGTCTTAAATTCTGCTATAATAGCAAACAAGCATTTCGTTTTGAATTTTTCTGTTTGACATTGATTTTAATCGATCAGCATTAATTTATCAGTTTTCTTATTGTTACATTTATATTACTGGTAGATTGACTGTTGTCAAATAAAATTATGATATTTATCTGTGTGGATTGTAATTTAAGATATGCCAAAAATTTTCCCCTTTCTTATAATTTTACAGTTGGTCACCAGGTGTCTCAGCAAGCTCTTAATAAACAATGAAAGTTATTCTTAAACTTACTCATAATTACCTGTTTTAAATATCTTACTTTTTAGGTTTTTTCTTTTCCTTGATTTACACAACTTTCTAAATATGCAAGCTCAGTAATTTTCATGTAATTAAATGTTTGTCACCATGCACTCCCATCATGGGATGCAACTTTAATCCAGCACTAAACAAACTGACATTGCTTAAGTAATGAGTATATATGTTATCACACTTATTTGGTTCTTCTAATTGTTACCAATCCTTATCAATGTTTTACACAGGTTGCAGAACTGGAAACACTTAGTGGTCATGCACTGATGTTATGTGCTTATGATGGTGTTTGTTACCAAGGTTCAGCTGGGATTGGTGACAGCCTTTTAAAAACAAACATCATGGAAACATTTGCAAGTAGATTACACTGTGAGTACTGACTGTAGATATGCATTAATTAGCACTTTACTCTTGATATATACTTTCAGAAGCTCATTCTAATTTTACTTGTAATGTTGAAATCTTTCTGCAAATTTTTGCGCTTGAGAATTTGTGAATTGGATTTTTCCATATATGAGTTGATGAAAAAAAGAAAAACAATTAGTAAAACCAATTACCTGTTAATTCCAATTTGCATTTCATTCCCTCACTCAAAACATAAACAGAACCTCAAAAAAAGGTTATTGAGAGCAGTAGTCCCGGTACTCAATTTCTGTTACTCTAAGTGTACATCTATGTTCTTAAATATCAATATAATCTCAATATATTAAAACAATAAATGAATCCCAATGAAATTCACTACATTGATGCTTAGATCAACAACTTATTATACCAAGCATCTCGTTTCTTAAGAACTTAGAAAAGAAAGCATAATATTTCCAGTGAAAATAGGTCCTTAATTTATAGGTAATTCCCTGGTGGAAAAGCAAGACGTGTCAGTAAAACATCTACAAGAAGTGTTCAACTTCAAATACAGTATGCGTTTTTATAGCATATATTTGCCTTTATCCATGCACGTGCGGATTAAGGTCTTCGAAGATCTAGCTGATGTTCCTCCAAATTATTGAAAAATATATTTGTTTTATCTTTCCACTAAAATGGCCGCATTCAGTTTCAGTTGACCCATGATTGAAAACTACATCTCCATAAACTACTATTTGAAGCATTTAAGGGGTCAATAGCTGTTTTACACTCAGCTTCTGCCTTTTCTTGTGATTTGTTGCAATACGAAAAAAAGTCAGTCTTCTTTCCCAATATAAATGTTATTTCTACTTTTATGTATTGATGTGGTAATTCCCTTTATCTATGGCTATGATTTCTGTATAAGTGTCATATTCAACACAACAAGGAGTGACTTTTAGCCTCGTTTTTTTTTTCCAGTCAATCTCTGTCTTTGTCTTTTGTAGGTGAACTTGTCGGAAACTGAGGAAGTAAAATGCCTTACGCTAAGATACAGCAATTGGGAATTTTATTTAATAACCTTCCCTTGGATTTAAAGAAAGAGATTGGTGTTATTCCGCGTAAACCGTCTCTTTACGGAAGCGGCCAGCGACGAAAGCTGTGGCTCGCCCGTCATGACTGGAGCTTTGGTATTTCTTTGCCTGTACCCTCCATGGATAGTTCCACGACCCCTTCAGCCACCACTCACACATCAACTTCTCCTACGCCCACTCCTTCCCTTGTTAATTCGTCGACCTCCTGTTATAACTGCTATTCACAACCGTAACAATACCAACTCACAACAAACTAACTACTAATTGAACTTACAAAACACCTCAGTCGAAAAGATGAAATTTACACAACATACCATACATTCTTCCTTCACTTTGACACAACCTCATCACACACAAGTTCTTTAAGTGTTTATCAGTCATCTGCAACCAGAGCCACAGTGAGTGTTGACCACTGTACTTCCCGCGCATCCATTGTTCTTGGTACTCCTTCCTAATCTCAACGCAGCACTTCCTCTGCTGCTGGTTTTATCGTTTCCAAAGGTGAGCAAGTTTTTTACCTCTGATTTTGTAAAGTTCAGTGTTAAGCGTGTTTACCACTCAAAGTGACGGGCTTATTACGTGTGAAAAGGAATTAGGAATTTCCATGAAACAAAGTGATCATGCTGGAATGAAAGACTAGTGTACTATTTGGTCTCCTAAGTATTTAACACCAACGTTATTTACTTTGTAACCCTTTTTACGCAGATACTAATTGGAATGCTGTTACCAAGCACGGCCTGAGAAACACGTGTGGTTTTTGTTCTTCCACCACGAACACACATTCATGGGCGCACAGTGAATCCGGGAAACTTTGTGGTTGAATGGTGCATTCTATGACGGAGAATCGATTTTTGTCGGTGGTTTTATGAATGGCCTTTAGAGCCGGCAACCTATTTTCACTCGACTTAGTGAAGTTTACTTCTTCAGGCTGACCTCCCTGTGAAGGCGCCATAACCTTTTGGAACTGTGCACAATAAATTGTAACGTGGTTTTGGCAAATAAATCTCTTAATTTTTATTTTTTGTTTGTGTGTTTGTTTGCTTTTTCTATGTTTATTTGGTTAATTTCTTGGCAATAAAAGGAAAAAGCACTGTCCATCGAGCATGGCATATCCGATGTTTATCGCATAGTTTCCTAACAAGTTTGATGATAAGTTTTCACGCACTCTAAACTGAACTTGCCGGAAACGTACAAACGGGGGGAATTAACTCGGCAGAGACCACTCGGCTAATGAGAACGGAACTCGTCACGATTTCCTGGCACACAGCGATCTACTTCGAGTGAACTTGTAGGGACATCAAGAAAGAGATAGCGTTTGGTTCCACAGAATACTTTTATTCGTAGAGCGCTCTAACATACATACACCATGCTAGAGTAGAAGCTAAAGTAGTAATCATAAAAGCTGCACAAGGTACTTGCTTAAGAACTAACTGGTGAGAGGTGCCATTGAACCAATTTTTCTCGAGAGACCATTAACACTTGTATTTACCTAACAAAAACCAGTAATAAATAACAAGTGCCGACGTGCAGGATCATAATGAAAGCGAGTAACAAGCAAATCTATTGGTCAATTGTCTTGTCAATGCTAGTACTTTACATATCAATCAATGACTCTAGTATCGTAGTCCATCATCCCCTTATGAACTGGTCTGAAAAGTTTCCATTTTTAGGCTTTCTATCGTATCATGGAACAACACTAAAAGTGTCATTTTTTCTTGAAAAGAATAAGGGGGAAACAGTCCCTTCTATTCATTTTCTTTGTATTGTGGTTACTTTGGTGTTATGAAACCAATTAAGACACGAAACGAAGATCGTATGGCCCGGATTTCTTTGGTCTTTAGCGGTTTCATTGGGTAAAACCCCGAATACTGTGGGTGTGTGTGTGTGTGTGTGTGTGTGTGTGTGTGTGTGTGTGTGTGTGTGTGTGTGTGTGTGTGTGTGTGTGTGTGTGTGTATGTTAGCCTTCCCAGGAGGATACACGTAGTATACTTGATATACAGCGTAATACATCAAGAACTGATCCCTGTTATCACTTGTTTCCTATTGGCATGCACCACATTTGTTCTGAGCCGAGTGTTTACGAAGATTTCACCACCTTTCAGAGAATTAAAGACAATTTGCAGCAGACGTGAATTTAGCCAAACCAGAGTTCTCGAGCAATGAAAACTCGGTAACATTGTTATGGTTTTCATGGGATAACGACATTGGGTCCCACTTGGACTTATTTTGGTGATATTGGCGGATTTCCACATCTGTTTTATGATTTTCATGGGAGATTGCGGTTGGTCCGCAGTCAGACCCATTTTGGCAATATTGGTTAGTATCCAAATTTTTCCTATGATTTCCATGGGAAATCGACTTTTAATCGCACTTGTACTCATTTTGGCGACTCGCCCAGTTTCCAGAACTGTCCTATGATTTTCAAGGGCTATTGTTGTTTGTCCTCACTAAGACCCATTTTAGTGATATTGGCGAGTTTCCACATCTGTCCTAAGATTTTGATGAGATGTTCACCTTGAGTCGCACTTGGACCCATTTTGGCGATATTGGCCAGTTTACATAACTTTCTCGTCATTTTTATGGGATATTGGCATTAATCCACACTTGGACTCTCTTTGGCGATATTGGCGAATTTCCTCACCTTCGTATGATTTTCATGAGATATCGCTGCCGATCCTCGCTGAGACCTATTTTAGCGATATTGGCGAGTTTACACATCTGTTTTATGGTTTTGATGAGATATTGAGTCGCACTTGAACCCATTTTGGCAATATGAACCGGTTTCCACAAGTTGGCTATGAGTTTCACAGAATATCGATATTAACCTGCACTTATACCCATTTCGGCGATATTAGCGAATTTTGCCATCTTTTCTCTGATTTTCATCGAATATTGACGTTCATCCGCACTTAGATCCATTTTGACGTCTCACACACGTTTCACAGAATATCGATATTAACCTGCACTTATACCCATTTCGGCGATATTAGCGAATTTTGCCATCTTTTCTCTGATTTTCATCGAATATTGACGTTCATCCGCACTTAGATCCATTTTGACGTCATTGGCGTATTTTCAACTTTTGTCTTATGATTTTCATGGGAGATTGCCGTTGGTCCGCACTTAGACCCATTTTGGAAAAATTTGGTCAGTTTCCAGATTTTTCTTATGATTTCAATGATATCGATATCAATGATATCGACATTGACTTGCACTTGGACTCATCTTGGCGATACTACCAGTTTCCAGAACTCTGTTATGATTTTCATGGGATATTGCTGTTGATCAGCACTAAGACCCATTGGCGATATTGGCGAGTTTCCGCATCTGTCTTGTGATTTTCATGGGAGATTGCTGTTGGTCCGCACATAAACTCATTTTGGAAATTTAGTCAGTTTCCAAATTTTTCCTATGATTTCCATGGGATATCGACATTGAATCGCACTTGGACTCATTTTGGCGATACTAGTCATTTTCCATAACTCTTCTATGATTTTCATGGGATATTGCTGTTGATCCGCGCCTAGACCCATTTAAGTGATATTGGCCAGTTTCCACATCTGTCTGATATTTTCATGGGACATTGACATTAAGTCGCAGTTGGAGTCATGTTGGCGATATTGGCCAGTTTACATAACTTTCTTCACATTTTTATGGGATATTGGCATTAACCCACACTTGGACTCATTTTAGCGAAATTGGCAAATTTTCTCACCTTCATATTATTTTCTTGTCGACACGCATTAATTTAGAACCATTTTAGTGATATTACGTTCAGTTTTCTAAATTTTTCCCATGATTTCCACGGGAAATCGACATTGACTCGCTCTTGGACTCATTTTAGCGATATTGGCCAGTTTCCAGAACTCTCATATGATTTTCTTGGGATATTGCTGTTGATCTGCACTTAAACCCATTTTGGCAATATTGGCGAGTTTCCACATCTGTCTTATGATTTTCATGAGATATTGACATTGAGTGGCACCCGGCTCTATTTTGGCGATATTTGCCATTTTCCGAAACTTACCTATGATTTTCAAAGAATATCGACATTGACCTGCAGTTATACCAATTTTCGCGATATTTGGTCAGTTTGAAAATTTTCCATGGCATATCGACATCGACTCGCATTTGGATCCATTTTAACGAAATATTGGCAAATCTCTGCTACTTTACCATAATATTCATGAGATATTTGAAAACATCGATTTTGGCGATATTGGCTAAGTGCTGCGACTTCCCTGTGTCTTCTGTGGGAAATTGCCATTGACTGCACTTGGATCCATTTAGGCGAAATTAGCCAGTTTCCACGACTTTCTTACGATTCTCACGGGAAGTTGCCATTGATTTGCACCTTAACCCATTTTGGCGATTTCAGCCAATCTCTTTGACTTTCCAATGATTTTCATGGGATCTAAGCATTGACCCACAATTGGACCCATTTTTGTGATTTTGGTCAATCCCTGCGACTTTCTTATGATTTTCATGAGATGTCAACGTTGACCCGCACTTGCACCCATCTTGGCGATATTTGTTAGTTTCTACAACTTGCTTATAACGATTTTGACTCACACCTGGACCCATTTAGGCGAAAGTGGCCAGTTTCCACGACTTTCTTACGATTCTCATGGGACGTTGACACTGATTCGCACCCTAACCCATTTTGGTGATTTCAGCCAATCTCTTCGACTTTCCAATGATTTTCATGGAATCTTAGCATTGACCCGCAATCGGACCCATTTTTGTGATTTTGGTCAATCCCTGCGACTTTCTTATCATTTTTATGAGATGTCAATATTGACCCGCACTTGGACCCATTTTGGAGATATTTGCCACTTTCCACATCTTGATTATGACGATTTTGACTCCCACTTGGACCCATCTAGGCGAAAGTAGCCAGTTTCCACGACTTTCTTTCGATTCTCATGGGAAGTTGACATTGATTCGCACCCTAACTCATTTTGGTGATTTCAGCCAATCTCTTCGACTTCCCAATGCTTTTCATGGGATCTTAGCATTGACCCGCAATTGGACCCATTTTTGTGATTTTGGTCAATCCCTGCGACTTTCTTATCATTTTTCGTGAGATGTCAACATTGACCCGCACTTGCACCCATTTTGGCGATATTTGCCAGTTTCCACAACTTGCTTATAACGATTTTTACTCCCACTTGGACCAATTTAGGCGAAAGTAGCCAGTTTCCGCGACTTTCTTACGATTCTCATTGGAAGTTGACACTGGTTCGCACCCTAACTCACTTTGGTGATTTCAGCCAATCTCTTCGACTTTCCAATGATTTTCATGGGATCTTAGCATTGACCCACAATTGGACCCATTTTTGAGATTTTGGTCAATCCCTGCGACTTTCCTATCATTTTCCTGAGATGTGAACATTGACCTGCACTTGCACCCATTTTGGCGATATTTACCAGTTTCCACAACTTGCTTATAACGATTTTGACTCCCTCTTGGACCAATTTAAGCGAAAGTAGCCAGTTTCCGCGACTTTCTTACGATTCTCATGGGAAGTTGACACTGTTTTGCACCCTAACTCATTTTGGTGATTTCAGCCAATCTCTTCGACTTTCTAATGATTTTCATGGGATCTTAGCATTGACCCTCAATTGGACCCATTTTTGTGATTTTGGTCAATCCCTGCGACTTTCTTATCATTTTCACGAGATGTCAACATTGACCGGCACTTGCACCCATTTTGGCGATATTTGCCAGTTTCCACAACTTGCTTATAACGATTTTGACTCCCACTTGGACCCATTTTAGCGATATTGCCCAGTTTCTACAAGTTTCCCACGATCTTTGTGGGATATCGACACTGACTTGCAATTGGACCCATTTTGGCCATAAAGGCCAGTTTCCACAACTTTCTTATGGTATTTATGGGACACTTGGACCCATTTTGCCGACATTGGCCGATGCCTCAACTTCCTCGTCGCTCTTATGGGATATTGCTCTTGACCCACACTCACACTCTCACTCGTTTTAGCAAAATTGCGAACCTTAGATGTTCTTGACTCATGTAATGCACTAAATAATTTTAATAAAGGTCGCCATTGCCATGCGCTAAAATACTTGTCCCGCGAACAAAGACACTTAGGCCAAAATGCTGAAACTTTTTCAATTTAATCAGGCTTCAAACGTCACAACAAAATGACCAGGTAAGGATACGTCAAGGAGCCAAAGTCGATAAAACAAGATTGAATTAATTCGTGGAGGAGAGCTGTTATTTGTGGTATAAAGTGACTGACTAGTTGACAGTGAGCTTAATTTTTTTTAGCTGATTGGTAACACTTGTTCGTAGATTTACATTCTTGAGTGAAAGAGGAAAAGGAACAGGCAGTTGAAACGACTCCCAAGTTATAACCAAGATATTTCTGTGTTTAAATCTGAACTATCTGAATCAGATTCACTGTCACTTCCGTATTCAGCATTGAGAACGGAACGCAGGTCCTCAAAGACTTCACTTTGGCCAAGCTGTTGAACCACGTCAGCTTCATCAGTGTTGTAATCGTCCTCCATCTGAACCTCTTCATCGGCATCATCACAATCCACTTCGGGGAAAATTCCAAGGTCAAACTGAGCTTCACATTCCTCATGGCTATCATCATCATTAGAAAAGAGACCGTGGAGATGACCTGTGAATACGGAAAGCTCATCCATTTTAGTGCGGGCAATGGAGAGTAATGCGCGAGCTCGCTCCGTATCTTTCTGTGCCATCAGTTCCTTTGACCAAGTGTCCAATACCTACAACTTTCCCTCGAAATGACTGAACATCCGAGCCATTTCTTCTTTGATGTTGGCTATTTCCTCTAAGCATCTTTTGCGTGTGTGAAACAAATCAATGAGTTGCCTCTTTAAACAATAGGGAACAGCAGACTGCGGTTGGATGTCATCGTTTAGTACACGCCACAGCGGACTGTCGATGCTTAGCGCGTCTTCAACCGCAATTGTGGAGGGGTATTTACAACCCACCGTGTCAACGTTTTGTCTTGTGTACTCCTTGACAAGCTGTTTAATGGCTCCCGTTGCCTTTGTAATTTGCCTACAAAGCCGTTTTGCAATGGCTTGTCCATCTAAAGAATTAACACGACATGAGTCAAAATGATACCCTAGAAAGCCTAGGTTATACGATGTGTTGGTTAGCTGTAATCGGGCTTCTTATCGACGACTGTTAGCACTGAAACATATCAATGCAGTACCTGCATATTTCTTCATCAGTTGTAAGAGAAACCACCTTTCTGAGCACTTGACATGCATGGATAATAGCAAGTCTTCCCGACGCTTGTCTTGCAAATCGCGGAGGTATGCAATATACATGCTACTGTCAGGAGACCATCGGGGTTGGCCGCCCTCAAGGTTCTTTAGCTGTTGATCCAACCTATTACCAGCGTAAAGGAAAACAAAGGAGGAAACCCAAAATTTGGTTGAAATTATTGGTTTGGATTTGCATTGCTTTGAAGTGCGATCGACAATCAAAACTTGCCCTAAGAACCCAGTATAATACCTATAACGACTTCCACGTTTAATGACATGGAATTTTCCATAATTCTGATTGCCCGACTGCCTGATTGTTTGTTTACTTGTATGATAAGCTATTTCTAGATTTTGTGGCTGGTAATGAGTTCTTTGCTTTTTTTTGGCGGACCTCATTTGAAAATCGTTTTAATATCCTTACGTAAAGATCATTTAGTTCCCAGATGAGGGGAATAAATTGCAGGATCCAAAATATGGTTTCATACCTGTCAAGCTGATCGGTCAGTACTTTCCAAGTTTCAGATGCCGGGGAACATTTTTGCAGGTTTGTTCTGTTAATAAACAGTTTGAAAATTCAGAAGACAAGCATCAGAGAAAGTCAGGAGAAATGACAGAAAGTGATGGACCAAAAGTGACACATTTACTGTAAAATTTGGGGTAAACATTGTATGAAAACCAGATCCCCATGCTACTTCATACCTTACACAGAAAAACTGCCTCAACTTGTCCGGGTAATCATCTGGTGATGAACCTTCAAGTAGGAAACGTAAAATCATACACGAACTTGTAACTGTTTAAGTAACTTGCGTGTACCTATCTGAACTTCAGTTGTGGTACTCTAATTTCCTCTTAAGCACTTCAAAACATTTATCACTCTGTAATCAAAAGGGGGGCAAAGTACAATGGAAATCATTCATTTGTCATAATTATTATTGGTCGTTAAAGGTGAACCATTCCAAATAAGTTCCCCTCAATGAATAGGCGAAATTTGTACGTACTGGGTCTTCCTGTACTGGCCGCTTTGTCAGCCGTAGATTTCTCCATCATGCTCCACTCTGAGACGTTGGATACGTCCACCTTAATACCTTGGTAATAGTAAAATGGGGCTGTATCATCATCTAGACATACCTATGTATCTAACAAAGTTACATTCATCGAAGTTTCAATTTCTAGTATCCCGCAATACCCAAATGCCAATTCGCTAATGAAGGGAAGAGAATATACAATATGTATTTACGACATAAAGCTCACAACAGGACGCACATGCAATGAAGTCTAATTCTTTTTAACACGTAAAGGAACAATGTAATTAGTTGAAGGGAAAAATAACGAAAGTAACGAAATCAAATCCCTACCTGTCTCATTCAACTTCTCAAGAAGCAAATTGAGTTGCTCTTCAGTTTCTTTCTCCTTTTCCACTGCTTTCTTTAAATGGTCACGAAGTCGTTCTCCTAAATTTTGGGGGATAACGAAACATGGTGAAAAACAGCAAGATAACGATTAAGTTTACAAAAACATATCATAAATCGTTTATAATATGATATACTGTGGTGATAACTGTATTTGTAAAACGTGAAGATTAACAGCTAAATTACCGAGGTTCGAAATTGACTTTTTAGCGTAATGCATCAAGAAGTCAGTTAATGTATCAACTCGGTGGGCTGGAGTCATTTCCTTCGTTATTTTTGCTGTTGGCCTCAAGTAAGACCACAGTCTCTCCATCACCTCGCCATCACTCATCCCGAACCCTTCCAGCCGTCTTCCGCTGTAGTTGACCTGGCGTTACAAAAGACCAAACAAAGCTTCATGAAAACAATAACTGTTTTAGAGTAAGCATGCATGTGATTTTCAATACCTTTCAACTCCTCAAAAGTGTTCAAAAAGAAAATATTTCAAAATACCTGACAAGAAACTTTGTGTCCATAGCAGTGAAATGCAGGTATCGCAAGAGTAACATTTTCAAGCAATGTTTCCTGGTGCGTATTCTACAGAGAAGATAAATTAAAAACAACAGGGCATCATTTGACAAGCAAAAATGCCAGAGTACCATGACCACAACTTAATTCAAATAAAACCGCTAAAAAATCTTACTCTCAAATGTGTATCCAGCACACATGCAATATCATAGAAGAAGTGAATGTTGATAGCTTTATCTTGCACATGATTTTTAATCCATTTTAGCAAATACACAGCATTTCCAATCCTGCTTAATAAAAATATAATCATTATTAGCCACAATGTCCATGCAGTAATGTATTTGTTCCCTAGTTTCATTGAGTACCCTAATAGAAATGGTGTATAAAACAGAGTTATGCTATACAGCAGTACGACTATCATATATAAATTCTTTCCTTAGGAACCTAATAAGTGACATGTCTCTTAATTTATGCATCCTACAAGGCACTCTGGTTACATATTTCTTAACAATAGCTGACCAATAATTTACAGATTTCCTTTTGCATGTACATACTCTTCTCCTCTCTTTAAGCTGAAAAACTTCAGTGGCACTTCATGCTTGCAGCCTCCACCAAAGAGGGCCGTCTCATCGAGCTTTGTGGATTTGTTTTTGGAACGGAGATTGGAACCAGCTTGAAACTGATTACACTGCTCCTACAACAGAAAACATTTAACTCTTAATCTTCAACTTCCTTTCTACCTTTTCTTGAGATGTCATTTAAAGCAGAAGTATCAAAGATAAAAACAGAACAGGAATTAAGATCTATGTAGCATTCATGTACGTGTAGCATTCAAAGTAGATATGGGTTGTTAGAGGTGAACCCTCACATTAGAAATTAAACATTACATTATGGGAAAGGTGGCAAGGAAAATATTGGCAGAAAATAATAATCATTCATCAATTTCTCATAAAAATTTAAAAAATGGGACAACCAAATAAATTTACTGCTTGATAACAACCCTTCCTCTTTCATTCAGGCTTGGGACCGGCAAGAGTGACAGTAGATACCCTTGGCAGAGTTAGTTGTGTAAGCAAATACAAAGATATTACCTTTAAAGACCATAAATCAATTACAAAAAAAGAGGGAAAAAAACTGTATTTGAAAAAAAAAAAAATAGAAAAAGATCAAGGAAAAGAGGGGGCTGCAATAAAGATTATGTACTTGTTCTTGAAGCTGACAATTCACACAGTTCTTGTAAATTAAGTTTACAAAACAAACTAACAATATATTTGAGCTACATGTATTTTGGGCAGAATGTTACCAAAGTAATTAACCCTTCAAACTGTACCATATTTAAATCATTCAGCACTAACATCATTATTACTAGTAACGAACATAATTGTTACTTTTGGTCTCTCGTTGCAATGGTTGAGTAGTGGTATGAGTACTGATGGGTAACAAAAGGTTAGAGCAATGCAACAAAATACAAAGTAAGAGAAAAAGTCCTTTGGTTCACACACCATTGACTTGCTGCTGGGTCTTTTGCTGTAATTAGCTAGAAATGCATCTACTTTTTCTTGGCTAATGAACAGTTCCTCTCCATGATTTGAGGACTTTCCACTAGTTCCAGCGCTGCATTTGCGGACACATCCAAACAATGCATCAACAGAGATAAATAAACTTCCCTTCTCCTACAATCAGATGCCAAAATCTTATTAGAAATGTCATGTTAAAAATATTTCTTACGCCTAAATGAATGAAAAACAATGGAATAACTCATGCTAAGACCAGCTGCCACACTATGAGGACCACTAGGAAAGATTCAAAACAATGTTTCTTGTCTAAATTATATCATTCATTATGCCAACACATATAGTAATAGTTATTTGAGATTTCTAAAGGTAAATATTACCCACTTAGACATTTCATCTGAAGGATGACTTATCACAAACCTTAGGACATGCAGGACATTCATGATCATTCTCATACGAAGGATTGAAATGCATCAGGTTACTCAACATGCTAGACATATACCGGAACTCGCAGAAACAATCTCCAACAAGGAGCCGGTAGATGTCCTTAATCTAAAGGAAAACAAATAATTTATTTATTGTATAAATTAAGAAAATAAAAAGGAATTCATAAGCATACGATAAAAAATTACTAAATGAATACTTACATAAACCTTTGAAGCAGGTGGGACCAGCCACTGCAGTGCCTGACATATTGACCTTAAAGACACTCTACATTCTAAGAAAATGTATTGGAGCAAGGCCATAAATTCAAGGTCCAAGGCTACCTGGGGCTGTTTTGGAGTAGATGGCCAGAAACCATTCCTGACCAGCGTTATGGCTTCTGGTTCATGCTCGCAACATTTGATTTTGATGGGATTCTGCTGCCCTGTATAAAGACAAACACCATAGAGTGTCCATAGTCGTATTCTTCTATAATAATATTTGTTTATTAATTCCTTTCTGTGTTGAAAAAAAACAATTAAAACACAAACAAAGACCATCCTGGAAGAGGTAACCTAACTATTTAAATATAAGTATAAGTAAAAAGTAGTACTAGTAATTGCAGACTGGCAACCTATCTCACAATAAAGTTACATATTGCACAGATGTTAGTTACTTACCATGCAAACCGACAGCTATAATGTCACACACATATCCATGATCCATGTTGCGAGGTGTGGTTCATACACACTCACCAAACTGATATGGCACAAATCTTCCATCCTAAGAGCATAAAATACCCTACATGAATCAGGTGAATACAAATCACACACCATTTAAATCAGCCAACTCTATCAAAATTGCCAAAATAAACTTTACTTTGTTCTGAGTATAGAGCAAATTACATGTATGCTTGCAAGAAAAAATTATTCTTACAGCTTTAGCTTTTTCCTCTGTATAAAAATGGGTCAGGTCTCATGGACATAATGCATATTGAAGTTGAGAAAAAACTACATCAAGTGAAGTAATTGAATAGAGATGATATAGTTGTAAGAAAAAAAGATGGATGTCTCTGCAATTAAACCACAAGACAACGTACTTACAAATGAAATTGCCTAACGGCCAGAGTACACAAGAAATCGGGTTTCACAACATAATTGAAAAGGTGACTGGAGGAGATTGTCCTCCATAAATCTTCAACTCACTTTCCAAACTTCCGGGTGGTGAAGTGATCTACCGCCTGCGTGAACTAAATTGGTGTGATCTGCGCATAGGAATTGCCCTGGACTGCAGTGAAGGCATCTGCCGCACGCCTCTTCTTCGCAAAAAGGAATGACACACATCTGCCCCAAAGGCAAAGCCTGTCTGGTCAACAGCGCTGAGACGAGCTGCTCTCTCGCATTGAGCCAAGACAAAGCCAGCGTGGCTTTCCTCTCATGGTAAGCTTTTAACTTGCGCTTCAGTCGCACTTTTTTACTTTTAGATCTTTGGTTGGTTCTCAAACCATGATGTTCGTCAATATGGGGAAGGTCTTCTTGGTATGGAGAAAAACCGCCGCACGTGTTTAGAGAAGATCCGGCGACTACAGACGTTGTATCAGTTAATTGCTGGGCGGCATATCGAACTGGAACACTAAACTTCGACTTTCTTATAGCTTCTCCTCCTTTAAAAGTAACTACATTCAAACTTTTTTTCGACCTAAAATCGCGTTTAGGAGGCATAATGGTATCCAAAGCTTTTTCAAAGCCGCGTTTCAAGGGTTCGCAGGCTATGGCACCAGGCCTTGAGTCCTTTCAGGTCTCGATAGGTAAATAGGCCCTACTTTGACCGCTTGTATGCGTTAATTTGATACTAATTAAATCCGCATGTAAGCGGTTAATTATGAGCGAATGTTGGCAAATTAACTGCATACCCCAAAGCGACAAGTGTTTTTAAAGTTTTGTTTGCCCAAATTTTACTGAGAACACTGTGTGTTAGCTTGTCTCCATTGTTTTTTCGCAGATTCTATCGCTGTTTTGCTGAAAACATAACGTTCCAGCTTGTTTGCATCGTTTTTGGTCGTGAAATAAGCTAATTTTTGCAAAAGGAAAAAAAACGTGTTTTTCAGCCCAAATTGACATAAAGGATACAGAAGAACATTTGCTTATTGCCTTTTTTTTTGTCCTTAATCATGAAGTTGATTTTGGCATTTCAAACAAAAACTCTGCTAGAGCATTAATTGAATGACATATCATGCACTTACTTTGAAGCAAGAACACTTTTTTTTTAATTCAGAAAAATACCTTTTTATTTTTTTTAAGGACTGCTGGATATAACCTGTACAACCAAGATGAATTTACATTCATTATTTGTCATAACTTACTCTAAATTAGAAATTCAAGTATGAAATGAGGGTACTAGCCCTTTAATAGTGTTCAAAATTTCCATATGCAGGGGTACTTGTGGCTACTGGAGAAGAATCAGTCTTTAACCCTTCACCCCCCCCCCCCCAAGGGAGATAATAAGTACAGATATCCTCTTCCCTAGGGGCAACTAGCTCAAAAGTGAGTGATCTCAAGGGCCCTCCAAAAACGTTTTCTACAGCAATAACTAAGCTCTACAGAAGCACACTATGCAGACAAAAGGTGTAAGAGAATCAATGAATTCTTTAATTCTTGGTCCCTCCCAGGCCAACCTATTGTACAAATCTCATGACATCTGTTCCAGTTTCATCAGTCAATTTTTCAAGCTTCAAGCTTTTCCTGCAATTATGTACTTGTTCTTGAAGCTGAAAACTAACAAGGTTCCTGTAAATTAAGTTTACATAACAACCTAACAATTTGTGAAAATCACACAAATCCCAAGCTATATCCAGAATTATGCTCTTAATAAAATAAACTTTTAAAGCAAATTGGGATTTTGCCCTAGTTCTTTTTATTTTTTTGTTACTTTTTAAATACATTTGTACAAATAATGCTCCCCTAACTCTCCCCAAAACTTTTAGAACAGATGCAAACTCTTAAGAATGATCAAGCTTTACCTTATTATTAAAAATTTTTTACATCTTAGACTACCAAGTTATCACAGAGGTTTTTTTCGGTACTTTGACCTGTTTAACACCTAAAAAGAAGAACACATACATAACACACACACAATCAGCCAGGTCAAAATGTGCTGCAGCCAACAATTTGGCCACCTACAATGAAATAGCTGCCAATTTCACACATGTCAGACTTCTATTCAGGACAAGATTTGGCCTCTGCTGCCTATTACTATTGCCAGCTTGCCTGCCACTCAAAATTTCAACTGAGATTGTACATACATACATGTGGGATTAGGTTACACGAGCGAACCTGCACTATTGAAAGAGGTCAATGAATTATAACTCAAAGAAACATTGATAAATAAAATAAATCAATAGAAATGACAAAAATTAAACTAAAAGCAGACAGCACTTTTTTGGCCTTCGGGGCCTGATCAGTGCAGTGATCTTCAACTAAGTGCTTAATTTGGACATAAAACCAAAACTTGTTATGGTTAAATATTATTATTTTTCTTTCAATATTCCCATTCCAGCTGATGTATATTATTTGAATAACAAATCTTATTAGCATGTTAAAATCACCTGAGGACAAGGCATACACTTTGTGCCAAAATTGCGTTGCATCAAGTCAAAAACATTTTGACTGGGCTGTGCAAGTCTTACTAGCATATAAAAAGCACCTTCAGGTAGATTACAGCAAAGCAGACTTTGTACCAAATGCTCTGCATTAAGTACATCATTAACTTCTTCAAGTATTTCTAGTTTACTTGTGAAAATCCCACAAATCACAAGGTATATTACATTATACATTCCAGTTGACAAAGCAATCAAGGGTAATTTTTTCATAATGGATGCAATGATCTTCAGTATCAAGATTATTTGGTACCTAAATAGTAAAATGTTCGAGAGAAGAAATAATCATAAACATTTTTTCTTTCTCATCAGCATCGACTTCCAAAAGTAATGGATAATGACCACTTAAAACAAAGAAGAAATAAATCAAATTTGTGATTTCACAGGGCTTCAATACGAAACAACTATACATATCTTTTATTTCCTACCACTTACAAGTGGCAGGAATGGCTGAAATGGCCTTCACGTGAACACAACAGAATCCTATGCGTGTGTAACCATGTAGAACTATTTATTCGGTATCGAAATTACATCCCAAATGTCATGATGTTTGACTGAAACTCAGCTTACCCATCTTTCGTTTAGACTTCGAAACTTGCTGCTTTTTACCACCGTTTCAATGTTTTCTTGTTGTTCAAAAGGTGGTAGGGCCATTGCAGACCGTGATTTTTTTTTACTTGAGAACCAGATCACAACACCCAAGCCTTTTCACGCTAAATATTAAACTACTGAGATTTCCTTCGCCGCCGTAAGCCGCCATTTTATCTTTCCCTGAATACTAGTTCCCAAGCTTCGAGCCCGAAGGTCTCAGACATGCACTGAAATTATGATATTCGTTATTTCAGGGCCAATTTAGAAATAACGGTAATCGTTATCTTGGTGTCGAGATCATGCTGATCACAACTGAACGCACATTTACCCCTTTCCTCCGCCATCTTGAATGTTGTAAGACAGTGGAACCGAGTCCTTCTCTTCATTTAACACGGTAAAGAGCATTGGTAAAGAGTGCCACGAAATTACTATATCCATAAATTTGGTGCCAATTTAGAAATAACGATAATCGTAATTTCGGTCTCGAGATCATGTTGGTTTTGAGATGGCCGCCGGTGTCGTGTTTGAAGAAACTCCGTCATATTACGGTCTAAAAAACAAAATTGCGATTTTCTTACACGAATATTCATTCGAGCAAATCTTTAAAAAAAAAGAGGCGGTGCCTGATGGATCTCTTGCTTTCATCAAAGTAGCGCTGTATTGGGTCGACGACAAGATGATAAAGACTTGTCTTGATTTGTCACATTTAAAGTTAAATGCGTTTTAAGGCCAAACGAAACAGTAAAATTCACGTGAAAATCAAACTTGGATGCGTTTCTTTTGAAATTTCTGACGAAAACCTTTGACCAATTCACTCGTTGAAGAAAGAAAGTGAAAATATCCTGCGCTTCTCTTTGCATAACTCATGCTAATTTAGTAAATCGCCCAGAATTCTGTGCATACAGAACAGAAGTTCTCGAAATAATGGTCTGTTGGATATCTTCGAATGTTTGAATATGGCGGGTTGAAATTATATAATTATACACTCCTCGTTGCTTGACACGGTTTTAATTATCGTACAACGATGAAGGAGTCCTACGATACAAATAACAACCGAACTATACTAAAATACAGTCCTTATAAGCTCACAATAAAAACGATGCATATTCCTAGAGATGGTATGCAATGTAGGATGGCTAACTTACAATAATAAAGCGGTAAGTAGAGTTCCGATCCAACGTGGATAGAGAAATACACATTTCCTCGAACGTAACAAGAACGTAAACACAAAATGACTAACTCCCCCGAGCCGGTCAGCGGTTATGATAGTTCCTAGGCCCTAGCGACCAGGTCAAGTCCACTCTAAATATCATTCTTCTTGGTGCCGTTCCGGATGCCACCGATGCCTCCATTGTTTATTACAGCAGTAAAAGATATATGTGCCATAAAAACTTTTGAAAAATTGCTTAGCATTTTATTTAGCGAAGTATACTGTTGATATTTCGGCATTACAACACTATTGTTTTCCGCAACTATAACTGATATGTCTCTATATGAATTATTAAATTTGTTTGATCGCTGACCACTCGTATTTTGATCTTTCTTCTTCCCCCAATCATCGCCAGTGATGTAGTGACTCCTCCTTCTTTTTCTTTCCCTTTTAATCTTCAACGGTAACAAAAATATAGGAGGTAAGTGCTGTACACTTTGATGGTCTGGTTGTTTTATCGTAGATTACAGGTACATGAACTGATCCACACGCATGGAGGAACCTAAACATGCTTGTATCAAAGCTTTCTATGACAGTGGAATTCTGTCGTCGAGTTTTGATTTCCGATCGAGTTTTTTTCAAAATTTATCTTCACGGTCTTATGAAACTTAATTTTGCCGAAGAATTGTGTTTCCTTGACGTATTCAGGAAACAAGTGATGTTTGATGGCGGTCTGTTCGAAGCGAAACGGGCGCGAGTTGGCTGTTTACATATACATTATTCATTGGAAACTTTTTCAGCTTGAATTTGATTTATACACCAGAGGATATTTGGGTATTTTGTCAAAAAATGCCTTACACATTCATTTTTCGTATACTTTTCTACTTGTCGT